>NC_134533.1:156550336-156682836 GCF_050624435.1 Tenrec ecaudatus | reverse complement strand
ATATTGACACTTTCTTAAAATATAAAAGTTATATAATGATGTTATGAAGTGCTATATCCAATTACACAGACATCTGTTTCCATTTACAAGCTTTTATATATACTTAGACTGCATTTAAAGTCATGAAATATTAAAACTTTTATGCCACTCTGTATCATTGCAAGAATCTATTAAATTAGATAATAAAAACAAACCACCAGTAACTCTAAAGACTTTTACTTCATTTACACTTTATTCTCCCTGGTAGAAGGACAAGGATAATAGAAATTCCATTTAAATTCAATTTTGGTTATATGTGTAATTGTAGATATACCCCTTGAGTCATGTAAAATGCTCAGCTTATGTTTCTTTCAAATTATCCCGCTTAGATTCACATTCTACTCCTTACAACCGTCTTCAATATGTATTAGCAGAACTCATTAGACTGAAATTTAATAATGCAAACATCAGGTGGATTTCAAGAACCTCCATTAACAACGTAAGATGGATTGCTTATATATAGCTCTTGGGCCAACTGGGCACAATTTAAATTCAATAAACTATGCTGCCTAAATCTGATTTATCTATTTCACTATGCGGGTTTGTCCTTTCTTACTGATTTGTTGCTATACATGGACAATTCATTGGAATATTGTTTTATGTGGATTTTTTTAAAGCTTCAAATGGCTCTTGTTCTGTGGTTAAATATTTTATGTAATTTAGCTTTATGCTGTCAATCAAGAGTCCCAAGTATGTATGCATGCATGTGTGTGTATATGCGTTGTGTGTATCGGTGTATAATCTTCTTCATAGTGCTAACAGAGCACAGATGAGCTTTAAAAATACACATTTGAAATTTTATCAATAATCAGTTCCCTACAAAACTATGAATGAATTAATCTGAAGGAAATTCATCTATTCAAATTAAAACATGAAGATAAACTCCATATTGGCTAGTAAGAGGATCTAGAAGAATTTTTTCCTTCCCCTATTGCTTTAAGATGTGATGATCTGAATGTGAATAAAGGAAGAATTCATGGTCATTCATATAGGATTTGCTTTTTTCTGGCAATTTTTATATTCCACAAGAAGTTGCAATCCCATTTTGTATAAGCGAATACAGAATCCCATTAGAAGCACCACAAAATGTGAGCCCTGAGAGCACAGCTGGTAATAAGTCTTGCTCTTTATGATGATGGCCTTGGAACTTCGGGCAAGGTCTACTCTGAAACACAGCAGGTATGCAAGGTACATACATGCACCTTGCATTGGCCTTGTCTACAACTCCCAGGAACTTATCTCTTCCCAACTCCCAGGCTAATGGCCCCCTCTAGACTTTTGTTTCCTTTCCAACTCAATCTGGATTTCCAGCCATCCATTTGCATTTCAGGTTGATGATGTTGTCAGGTGTTAGTTCCAACTCACGGTGGCCCCATGTCGCCGTACAGAACTGACCCTGGTTTCCAGGCTGTCATCGTTACAGGAGTAGAATGTAAGACGGGCCGCTAGCACTCATTCCCACGTCCTAGAGCTCATGTTCCTTCCACTGCAAACACCAACACCCTCACACCAGTCCCCTAACTCCTTTCATTTGCCAAGCCTCACTCCTGTTCACTTCCCAACTTCTATGCTTACCTTGTTTCAGAAAGTAAACCAAGTTATTCCTTTCTAGATCTTTCAGGATTCGTTCTGATTCTTAAGGGTCAAACTCAATGTTTACTACCTACCCTCAGACTACAAGTATATGCAAGTCTTACAAATCTATAATATCAGGTGGCTTCAAAAAGTTCCAGGAAAGTAGTCAGGGTGTTGTACAGCACTGATGAAACATACAACTTTCCTCTGCTTCTTTAGTGCTTCCTCCCCACCCCAAACTATCATGACCCCAATTCTACCTTACAAATCTGGCTAGACCAGAGCATGTACACAGGTACAGATAAGAGCTGGAAACACAGGGAATCCTAGACAGATAAACTCCTCAGGACCAATATTGAGAGTACCAGGAGGGCAAGGGGAAGATGGAGGGAGAAAGGAGGAACCAATCACAATGATTTACCTATAACCCCCTCCTCCCAGGGGGATGGAGAGCAGAAAAGTGGGTGAAGGAAGACATTGGTCAGGGTAAGAGATGAAAAAAATATATATAAATTATCAAGGGTTCATGAGGGAAGGGGCAGGGTAGGAGGGGGAAAATGAGGAGTTGATACCAAGGGCTCAAGTAGAAAGAAAATGTATTGAGAATGATGATGGCAACAAATGCACAAATGTTCTTGACACAATGGATGGATGGATGGATTGTGATAAGAGTTGTATGAGCCCCCAATAAAATTATTTTTAAAAATGTTCCAGGAGAGTGAATGAGAAGATAATGGTATTTTCCCACAAACTTTTTGAAAATCACTCATATTAACTCTTCTTTCAACCAAGTTATTCTACTGTTTTCACCAGCTTTTGCCCTGAGAACTTTTGTAATCATCCCTAAGAACTCTGTCACAGCCAAACCCAACGGTCATCTCAATTTCATCCCGATATGAAGTTTCCCTATCTTTAAAAACCGTAACTACTATCTTTCTAAACACATACTTCTAATTCTGATAATTATTTGTCCATATTTGGAGGCTGTTGTCTCTTTTGCCTATCTGTATACTTCCTGGAGTTCAGTTCTTGGGCAGTCTAGAGGTGCTCTAGTAGGTAAACTATATGTCTATCAGAGCCATATTTTTCTCTGGCTCTAGTTCTAGCCTTTCTACAGAACCTTTTTTTCTCTCACTTGCTTCCTTATATCTCCATCTAAATCTTTCAAAGTTCGATTCATAATTGAATTCATAATCTCTTACTCAAAGCTAGCCAGTCCACTTCTTTTTAAAAAAAATTAATTAATCTTTAAATCATTTTATTAGGGGTTCATACAACTCTTATCACAATCCATACATACATCAATTGTGTAAAGCACATCTGTACATTCATTGCCCTCATCATTCTCAAAACATTTGCTCTCCACCTAAGCCCCTGGCATCAGCTCCTCATGAACCTGTTGGGCTTGTTAACACCACTGTCTTTCCCCCCACATCCCTCTCTCCCATGTCCCCCAGTTGGTCCAGTTGTTTTCTCCTCCAGATGTTCATCCAGGCTATCTTATTTAGACAGACCTGTGGAGATAATAACATGCACAAAAACAAGACAGAGCAAAACCAAGCAACAATATACAACAAAACAACAACAATAAACCAATGACAAAACAAAACACAACAAGAAAGAAGAGCTTGTAGTTAGTTCAAGGACTGCTTGTTTGCCATTGGTGTGGCGGGATCAGCTCGGGCGCAATTCCCACACTGTGTCTCTGGTGTTGTCCCCTGTAGGCTAGTCCACTTCTTTCGTAATTCTTCACTGGCCACTTACTTGGTATTGGGAAATTTTTTTTTTTGGTGTTGGGAATTTTCTGACATTTCATTCAACTTGTACAGATGCAACTCTTGCAGCACGTCTGAATGACTAGGGGTTCCACCATAGCGTATTCCACAGAGGATCTCTGGAATCCACTCACATCTTTCCATTTTCACAGTCAACACCTTCCTTCAGGGTCTTTGTTTTGAACAGGAAAAACAGAAGTACTTGTGACTGATGTAACCTACACATTACCACCAGATTAAAGAATGTTTTGTGCATGTGTTTTGTATCTCTAACAGCAAGCACAAGTATCTAGACATAAAAGTATTCAGCACTTGTGAAATGAATGACTGCACCTTTGAAAACACAACCATGATCACGGCATTTCCGGTATATGTACAAATCCAAACCCTATAGATGCCATCTAAGGTCTTTCGCAGTTTGATTCTACTGTACGTCTCACCGCGCCTCCCTCACTGCAGAGAGCTGGGATCTGGCCCTCCCCTCCCCCCAGCACCTTGATTCCTCTTGGATTGTCCTGGCTTTGCTCCTGCTCCAGTGCTCATCCTCACTCTCCTGCGGAAAGTTTAACCAAAATTTCTCAGTCAATTGCCATCTCTTCTCTGATGCCTTCCTGATCAACCCCCTTCATCTCCAAGATGATCTGACCACTCCCTCCTCCCTTATGGCATGTAGGATACTTGGTTTTCTCCATTGTAGAACGCTATTTATCTGCTCGAGAGCAGAGAACATAGTAGGTATAAAAAGTTGTTAGCACTTTCTTCTTCATGACTCGAACTACATTTCCGAGTTTCCTTGACAGCTAAGGATGGCCACTTCCCTGAGCTCAGGGCAACGGGATGTGAGCAGAAGTGATGTGGATCACTCAGAAAACCTCACACATTTCTGTGGCGTCGATGCCGATCCACAGTGGCTCCATAGGTATCAGAGGAGAACTGTGTTCCATATGCCAGCCTCCCCACCCCCAGGTTTTCAATGGCTGTGGCCCTTCTTCCAAGGAGGTTTTATGTGGGTTTGAACCACCAACGTTTCTGGCCAGCAGCTGAATGCATCACTTTTTGTGCCTCCCAGGGACTCATCATGTCCACACCGTCTGTCACAAAACTCCCACTGCCGCCTCAATGCCATTGGCTGAACAGCAAAGCCAAGGAGAACTACTGAGAGTAAAGCAGTCTCGGTTGCTGAGTTTCTGGTGACTTGCATTAAACTATGACGTGAGCACAAAACACTTTTATATTGTTTTAAATTTGGGGGTTATTTGTTACATGCCAGTCCACCTTGAATGTTTCCTAAACAAACAGACAAAGGCTTTTGAAAGTCAAGATAAGTACTCTTATACTTGAAACAGGGCATCAAAAGCAGCTACAGGGGGACATGGGGCTCAACAGGCACTCTCCAGGATGGGCCATCTACATCATTTTACCAGCATTTGTCCTCATCTTTACTGATTTTCCAAAACTTCCATGGGGATACGGCTTTTTATAGATTAATGTAGCCATTTTCTTCTGTTAGATTTTAAAATTATTTAGGAGGAATACTTTATATATCTTATGGGATAGCATCAATTGAATTAAGAATTGAAAAAGATTGACAGGTTATGTAACTCATCCCCTATTTTCAGAAAGGACTGTATTAATACTCCCAGAGAAAAGCGCTTATTTTATATTTGTAGCCACAATCTTTGACATTACACCACCATAAACAGACATGTTGACTAGAATTCTTCAGAAAGCAAAAGCAGATGGGACCAAAGCTACGAAGAACGGGTCAAAGGAAATCACAAACCAGTAACATGCAGACGATTACTGCAGAAGGTGCCGTGGTGCTTTACTTGTAAGCACCAATGCATTCCAAGCACAGGAGACAGGTCTGAGATATCTATGCACTGAGGAATTATTTCTGGAGCACCTGTGCAGTGGCCCTTCCTTCTCAACCTGTGGGTCGCAACTCCTTTGAGGGGTAGAACGACCCATTCACAGGGGCACCAGATTCATACCAGTAGCAAAGTGACACTTACGAAGTAGAAACAAAATAATTTTTTGGTTGGTGTGTGTGTGTGGGGGGAGAGGTCACCACAACATGAGGCACTGTATGAAAGGGTCGCAGTATTAGGAAGGTTGAGAACCAGTGACTTAGAGGTTACTTTGGTAAAACTAAGGTGCACCTGACCCTAATATGCATATGAAATTTGGACACCAAATAAGGAAGACTGAAGAAGAACGGAAGCATTTGGACAATGGTGTTTCCAAGGAATCACCAAAGTACCACAGACTACCAAAGGAACAAGCAGATCTGTCTTGGAAGAATTACAGTGAGAAAACTCCTTCGAGGAGAGGATGGTGAGACTTGGTTTGTACATTGGATAGACATTCTCAGGAGACACAAAGCCCGGGAGAAAGACATCATGCTTAAAGTGGAGGGACAGCAAAAAAGAGAAAGGTGCAAGACAAGATGGACTGGCACAGTGGCTACAGTAATGGGCTCAGACATAAGAAAGCTTGTGGGGACAACACAGGCCTGGATAGTGTTTCCTTCCGTTGTGCAGAGGGTGGCTATGAGTCGGGACCCACTTGATGGCATCTAACAACAACAACTCCACCCCCAAATGATTTTCCTATAATTAGATTTTTAAAATTCTTCCTAAATAACTTAGAGGCCAGAATTAAAAACATAACTTACTAACCACGTAGAAGCCATTTCAAAACATTAAAATTAAACAAAAAGAAAAGGTAATAAAATTAACCAAATCTAAAGGACCCTTAGAAGCCCTGATGAATAAAACCTGAAGCCACAGATTCAAATAGTCAAATAAATATCTAATTTTTGGAAAGTCCATTCAAAGAAAAAAGGATAGGTGGTCCTAATAAATATCATAAGAAATGAGTATATGACACAACTACAGATAGAGGGAAAATGATAAATTGAATAATAAAAAATATAGAAAACCTTATGTCCAAACATTGGATAAGCTAGAGAAAATTATTAATTGCTTAGAAAAATAACACAAGAAGGGGTAGACTATATAAAAGAAGCTAAACTTAAATATCTATTTGAAATTTTATTACAGGGCACAATTTTACTTGAGACTTTCAAGGACCACAAATGTTCCAACTACATGTTAAAAATGTATTCAATGTTACACGAACTTGGGGAAAGGCAAAATAAAATGTTATAGTCGTTTCAAAGCAAGTTAATTTATAATTTAAAAATATCATAATATGAATTGCTAGCAATGATGTATTGAAATGTTCTCTCACACACTAGCAGTGGGATGTAAACAGGTGAAATACTTTTGGAAGGCTCTTGGACTTTCTAACAAAACTAGAAGAACCTACTCTTTGAAAATATTTGCACATGTGTACAGAGCTGGGTACGTAAGGATACAGTTTCTCTTGTAATAGGGAAAAAGGCAAATAACCTAAATATAGAAGAATAAATAAACGACAGTGAAATATTACAAAATATTGTAAAGCCATTATAAAGAATGTTAAATGATATGTAGATGTATGTGTATATATATTTATAGTATAGGTATTGATGTGGAAAGCTCCTTAAGTCAAATACTGAGTTAAAAAGGAAGGTGAAGACCAATAGAGGGTATGACTTCATTTACTAAACAAATTGATAAGCACAAAGGCAAGTGATAGGAAGAAGAAAGAAAGTGTGCAGGTTAAACTACTAGATTCCCTGCCTAAAACTAGTGTCACCACGGCCTTTATTTAAAACCACACACACACTCCAATATTCCATCTGTAAAGTTTAAAAAATTATGCACTCAAATGGTAAAGAAGCCTCCTGATAAACTTCCATACATTTGAAGCCCAGAGAGAATAAACTACAGTACTCCTGTTTAGGAAAGGTTAATGAGATGATTGGAACCACATGGTGATGTAATTAATGCCAATGAACCATACATGTGAAGATTGCAGACATGACAAAGGCTTTGTTAGCAATATATTTACTACACATTAGCATACATGATTCTGTAACTTATATACATACTTGTTTAAAAAAATTTAACCATTAGCAAAGTGCAATAGTCCTGCTTATTTCAGCTTTCTCCCTTAATTGGGAGTGCTTTCATATTAAGAAAAAAACCTTAAGGCATTTCACAGGTGCTCCCGTATCCAAAGATTCTAAGCAATGAGTGTACTGTAAAGCAAGACAGTTTGTGGTCAGGACACCAGTCACAGCCAGCAACCCTCGTCCCATCCGCGCCCAGCAAAAAGAGGCCAGCCTGGGTTCATTACCCAAACACATTTGAGAAAACGCTTGACACTGTACTTTGTTACTACACTTACCACAAATGACACTAGTGTACTTGGTTTAAATATCAACAAGTTTTCAGACATCAGAGTAAGTCAAAGAGAGGAAAACATCATCAGTAAAATGTCATATCCCAAAGAACTCTATGTATGGGTACTTTACCTAGGTAAGTAATTGCTAAGCATATTTTATTAATGAAGAGTTGAGGTGACCACAAAGGTTAAATAATTTTCCAGAGGTCACACTGGCAAGATAAAGGGTTTATGATTAACAGCTTAAGTATTCTTTTTTGGCCCAGTTCTTCTGTAGTCATTCATCTGGAAGCAAACAATAACCAAAAATACTGACTAATGAACCCTTTCCATGCACATACTTTATCTTATCATGGAACATTTACTTGAATATACTGTATTCAAAACCACATGGGAAATCTAATGAGGGCTCGAAGGCTCTGCTTTATGTATCAACCATTGACTCACGATTATTAGTTTTATTTCTCACATATTAAGGTACCATTAGATCTATGTGCATATATTTTATAGGTTTAGTATTAAGGTAGCAAAAAGATATTGGGCCTCCACCCAAGTACTCCCTCAATGCAAGAATACTTTCTTCTATTAAATTGGCATTCCATGATGTTCACCTTACCGACACAACCGCTAAAGACAAAGCGGGTGAATAAGCAAATGTGGTGAAGAAAGCTGATGGTACCCAGCTGTCAAAAGATATAGCGTCTGGGGTCACATGGAAGAAGCACACCAGCCTGTGTGATCATGAGGTGCCGAAGGGGTCAGTTATCATACATCAAGAAACAAAAAATCACATCATTGGGTGCTCACCTCCATGATACGATTGCTGAAGACAAATGGGTGCATAAGCAAATGTGGCAAAGAAAGCTGATGGTGCCCAGCTATCAAAAGATATAGCGTCTGGGGTCTTAAAGGCTTGAAGGTAAACAAGCAGCCATCTAGCTCAGAAGCAACAAAGCCCACATGGAAGAAGCACACCAACCTGTGCGATCATGAGGTGTTGAATGGACCAGGTATCATCAGAACAAAAATCTTACCATAGTGAATGAGGGGGGAGTACAGAATGGAGACCCAAAGCCCATTTGTAGGCCACTGGAGATCCCCTTGCAGAGGGGTCTCAGGGAGGAGACAAGCCAGACAGGGTACGACATAGCACTGATGAAAAATATAACTTTCCTCTAGTTCCTAAATGCTTCTTCCCCGCTCCCCCTCTCGCCCCCAAATATCATGATCCCAATTCTACCTTACAAGTTTGGCTAGACCAGAGGATGGTACACTGGTACAGATAGGAACCAGAAACAGGGAATCCAGGGTGGATGATCCCTTCAGGACCAGTGGTGTGAGTGGGATGGCAGAGAGAGGGTGGGTTGGAAAGGGGGAACCAATGACAAGGATCTATATGTGACCTCCTCCCTGGGAGACGGACAGCAGAAAAGTGGGTGAAGAGATGTCGGACAGGGCAAGATACGACAAAATAATAATTTATAAATTATCAAGGGTTCATGAGGAAGGGGGGAGCGGGGAGGAAGGGGAAAATGAGAAGCTGATGCCAGGGGCTTAAGTGGAGAGCAAATGTTTTGAGAATGAGGAGGGCAATGAATGTGCAAATGTGCTCGACGCAATTGATGTATGTATGGATTGTGAGAAGAGTTGTATGAGCCCCTAATAAAATGATTTAAAAAAAACAATGGAAAAAAAAAGCAAAAGAAAATGTATCTAGAAATTATCTCTTGGATGTATTTTGGCAAATTTCATGAGCAGCTGGGTCTGGAAACATTTGGTAATCCTTAGAAGTTTCTTCCTCATTTTCCAAAATACAGTAGTTCATCTAAAATGGAAAGATTATAATCCTTGGTGCTATTAAGTTCAATTCTGATTCCAAAGGGATCCAAATATGACAATGCTCCAATAATCACCGTGTGTCCAAAAAGGATCAGAGTAAAGAATGAGAAAGTGCCCAAATAAAGGCGTTATTGGTTTCCGTGCAATATGTTTGTGACAGCTATTTAGCCATGAGAGAAAGGATTTCATTACCTTCCAAGTTCCACGTGAATGGTTCAGGCAATTAATTTTAACCCTGAGGAAGAAAACACAAGTGGCTGCACAGTACTAGCAGAAGCCATCCAGGTTCTCTGGGCTTAATGGGAAGGAGTAATAGTCACTGTCTCCTGGAAGAGCTACAAAGGAGTAAAGACTGAGTCAAATTTCCAAAGGTATCGGTCCACCTGGTAGCAAGCATCACCACTGATAATGCTCCAGGAAGGGAAAAGCAGGAGGGGGGTGTTATTAGTAGGTAGAGCACAATTTGAAGCTACTAGTTTCTTTAAAAAAAACAAAAAAAAACCAGGCGGGAAATGGTATAACTTTGAATCATTGAAACAAGGAGTGGTATACATTCTACACATAAATACTTATGGATTTTCTAACTGGGTCTCAAGTGCATGAAAACTTGGAAATCAAGTAAATGACATAACTAGGAGCATCAGAAGCTTTAACAGTCTGCTTTTATAATACGTTTTTAAAATAGTAAATTCCTGGGGATTTTAAAAAAGATTGACTTTACAAACAACATGGGGGAAAACAAACAAACAAACAACAAGAAAACAATTTGGAACAAAATACTAAGTTTATATTAGGAAATATGGTAAAGAATGACTTTTAGGGAGAAAAAAAATAAATGTAGTGGGGTGGGAAAGATTCCTAATCTTTAAGGTTTTCTTATATATTTTTCCTGAGTTTTATCTACATTTATGCACTTATCAAGATGAGGCTTTCTACTCCTGTAAAGAGTTGCAGGCTCAGAAACTCACAGCACAGTCCTATCCTGTCATATAGGGTCGTTATGAGTCAGAATTGATTTGATGGCAGTGAGCTTTGTTTTGTTTTGTTTGAGACACTAGCATGGCAGCAGCTAAAACCTCACTAGCTATCACTATGTCGAATCCATTTTAAAATGAGCACATGAGTGCAGCTGTTTGCTTCTGCATGTCGATGGTTATGAGTGTGGTCATACCGCCAGCAGTCTCCTCCCTGTACACACAGCACAGAGTGAGATACGCTGACCACAAGTACCATTGGTGAATATTGTACTGGCAATATAAATACTCCATGGCCTTTTACTTCTGTTTGCCACAAGCCCTTCATATGTGAGTAACAATATTTAAACACGTATAATATTTAACGATTATTCTAAATTGACCTTACACACCATACGGGTCAAGAGTAATTGCAATTAAAAACAATTTTACACATGTGGAGTTACAACTTGCCCTTTACGTTTACTTTTAGCACCATTAGGGGTATCTTGGAACATTTGGATTGTTTGGGCTTGCTTGCTTTTCACCAGCGCCCCTTTTATGCACTTTGAAGTGGCCCACAGAAGGAAAGCTTTTCCTTTCATGATTCCCTCCGATGTCTATTCTGCATTTCCTTTTCTTCTATCCCCAAGTGGCCTTGAAAGAGTATTCAAACTTAAATTGGCAAAGATTTATTATATGTGCCCCCATTTATTTTACACCATTGAAGAATTTTCAGTGTCATGTTTTATAAAGCTTTGATACTCTATTTCACTGCTGACTGACACACTAAGTGTGTCCAACAGTCAGGCTGGCCGAAGACAGCTGTATGAAGTTTATCCTCATCTCTTCACCTGCGTAGGAATTTCTCTTCCCAACAGTCCAATAGCAAGGAATCAACCAGATCTAGTTAAAACTTAGGAGAAACAGTTGATAGCTCCTCACCTCTTACCAATAGGTAACCTCCAATAGCTTTCTTCTTCACTTCTGTTAATGCCTGATGCTTACCCAACTTCCTATTACATAACTCACATTAAAGGCTTACCTGTGGTCATTTAGATGTGATTTACTGAAATCTAAGAACAAAAGTTGAAAAAACAGAAAACAATCCAATAATAACACCATGAAAATATAGAAATGCTGTGACATTAAGGCTCTCCAAGAAAAAAAGCTGTGCAGGATTCCTTTTCTTTTTTACAGAATGCTGATATAAAAATAAAAGTAGCTTCTTCATTCTGTGTTCCTTTGACCTACTGCCTGCACATCCATCAACACGATGTCAGTTTTGAGGCAGTTGGCCGTGATTACAACACCCATTCCAAGAAGCATGTTTTAGCATTTAAGAAAAACTCTGGGGCTTGAAGATCCCGAGTTACTACCATCCAGAGGAATCACATCCTACACTCCCTGAAGTGGTTTGCCTTGTCTATTCTTTTTAGTAACTACAAACTATGAACACATAGTTTTTAAAAGTAACAAAAGGTCAGCAATCCTTAAAAAAAAAAACCCAAAATACTGAAGGCCCCAAAGGGCAGTGCTTATTTATGTCAGAAATCCAGCACGATATGCAACAATTTTTTCACATCCAAGTTACTGTATTTCCTTCCCTAACATTTACTTTATTCTTATAGATTATTTTAGCTTACATGTATTTCTTTTTTAAAAATAAAAACATGTATTTCGTTTGCATATTTTGTTTTCAAGGCTTGTGTTCCTGAAAGGAACAAACACTTCTGTAGGAACCGTATGTTAGTCACTATGCTAAGGGGTTGAAGATATTGCTGTTACTTCTATTCCTGAAAAAGTTTCAAAGAGGCTAATTTTTTGTGTGCAAGATTACAGATTTAACAAATAGAGCTGAGAGTCATAACATTGTCTGCCTGTTCTTCATTTCATTATAATGACTTTTCAAAACTTAGTGGAAACAATTGATATCAAATGAATCTAATTCTATTAGTCCTTCTTAATAAAGAAGAGTAATTTATTCTTTTTCCTGTTTGTTAAAGTTTCAGTCAGAAGAGCAATTACCTTTGTTTTAAGGTGAGCCAATGCTTTGGAGTTACAATTGCCACGCTATTAGTAAATCAACAGCTCGAGGCTTCCCTTCAGAAAGATTCTGATATATACATGCACACCATCCTAGCGGTGGCCTCAACTTCACAGCGTGATCATTTTAGTCTGCGACCACTGTTGGATTCCCTGGCTTTAATGCATACAACTCTAAGCTGAGCTGCTAACACCTCTGATAAAATGCCGACTTTGCTGAGTCCACACAGTTTCCCCGACGGAGCTTTAGGCCAGGTTCTGATTTAATCCTGTTAAAAGTGTGTTTTAAATGCACTTTTAATAATGCTACCAGCTGATAAAGAAGTTATATCATTGTTCTGTGAAATGGGCTGCCTACCAATGTACAGAATAATGCAAATAAAATTCAAAAGTCATAACACATTTTTGTGGATGACACACTGTGGCGCTCTGCAGCTGTGAGCCTCTTGGAAGAGCCGCTACGATCTCTACTGCCTTAGTCTCGTGAGTACCAGGCACACAAAGAACGACTGTATCTACTCTCAAGGGTGGACTTTAAAGTGTAATCCATGACCAGCATAGCACCCCTTACCAGAGATCAGTGCAGAGGCATCTTGTGTTCAATGTTCAACAAGACAGGTGAATTAGACAACAGTTGGGAGAGTGGGGGCCCTGGTGGTGAACCGGATCTGCATGGTCGGCAGTTGGAAATCGCCAGCAGCTCCAGGGGAGAAAGACTGAGCCTGTCACTTCCATAAACAAAGCTAGTCTCGGACACCCACAGGGGGTCACTATGAGTCAGCATGGACTTGATGGCAGTGAGTCTGTGTGTGTGTGTGTAGCAGTATAAGGTAGAGGACATTAGGAAACAAAATTTCACATCACTTACTATTTCTGATCACAATCTATGTCAGTGCTCAATCAATTGAAGTCAGCATCAACACAAGCAAAGTTTACAGACAGAAGCTAGCTAGAATTCTTCCAGACTGGAAATGAGTAAAACATGTAAGGACTATAATAAGCAATTTAAAAAACATTTTTTTCTAGCAAGTCACTATACTTCATTATTAAAGCATACTATATATGAAAATATGAGTTTTCAGCATGCTTTGTTTTGATGATAAAAATACATTACTGCCTACATATTACAATAGGAAAGATGTCTCAAAAAGAACTTATTTCGTAAGAAGAAATGGAGAGCTATGTCAATTCTGTGTGCTGGTGTTGAAATGAGAGCCGTGCTCTCAGCAGCACCACAGTGTGAAAAGTGGAATCAAAGAACCAACCAAAACGAAGATTTTAGACAGACTCCGTTCACGGGACTATGATGGTAAGATTTTGTTCCTCAAAACTGGATAGTGTACTTGTAAATTCTGTATTTAAAAGCATCAAACCCAAACCTCACTCACTGCCAGTAAGTCAATTCTGACTCATGCTGACTGTCCAGGACAGGGCAGAACTGCCCCTGTGGGTGCCTGAGGCTGTAACTTTTCAAAAGCACAATACTAGTGATTTCCCAGTGAGTGCTAACCATTTCCAGGATTTTACCACCTCTAATTGATTGCTAGGTATTTTCAAGTAGGCATCCGTTTTCTGTACTTTTAATTTTCTGAGTGGCTCTTAAACTTTAGTCTGCATTGCACAGCAAATGGTGGGGCTCAATATTTTCATATTTTACGAAGTAACCAGGCAATGCTAATTAATCTAGGTTCAGCACTCAGAATCACTCACTGATGTAAGGTTAACAGAATGGGGCCACTGGTTGATTAGAAGTTGGGAGAGAGCACCTGTTAAATGAAATACTATCCATTCCAGGATCTCAATCCTGGTACCTGGACCTTGCGATTCAGGCGATATGGGAAAGTTGGGCCCAGACACTTTTCATGAGTACCGACCAAGACCACAACCCCTTGATGTTTGGCTTTTCCTGTGGTGAGACTGCTAAAGATCACTTCTTGAATTTCACGCACTTGGAAATCTAGCATGTACTAGTTCCTGAATATGGCTAGTTTTTTGTTTGCTTGTTATTTTTACTACAGTATAGTGATGAAATCATTAAAATATTTGGGAAATTTTTGCAAACTGATACATATTGAGTACATGCACTGAAGAAGGTCCTTTTTTTTTTTTTAAAAAAAAGAAAGATTGAGGCATCCTGGTGGACTGCACACTAAGTTGGAACTCAAGACGTCACATCCTTCTGCCAATTAAACAACGTCCAATTACTAAATTTGAAGTGGTTAGGCCACTCGACTGTAAAGTATAGGTAATACTACTAATACTTTTCTTTGGACACTTTATGAAAGGACTGTCTGTTGGCCAAGACCTTGAAGGAAAATCATTTCTTTATGAATGTTGGTTTGAAAATGGATTAGTTTCTTTCTTCTGGTCTCAAGATAAGCTGAAGATGAAAGTGAAGCAGAGATGCCCAGTCTCCTTGGTGGAGGGCTATTTGACTTAGAGCAGTATTACATTTTCAATGCAGACACAGTGGGAACCTTCATCTTTCAAGAACGTGCATTGCACTGGTTTCCTGAAATGGCCACAAAACACCAATCTACTTAGCATAACCTTCCAGAAAGTCTACTACAACACCACTCCATGTCCTTTAGGACTGGAGACTACGAAATCATTTAAATTCAGTAAACACACCACGAAGTTCCTTCACACCTTGGAAAGCGTTAATCACTTTATTCTGATTTTAAACTGCATTGCGGACTAGGAGAAAGCTTACAGAACAAGTTCATTTTCCTTCAAGAATCGGTACACATTCTGGTTCAAGTCACCCACTGCAGTCCTCTCAAGGTCACTTAACTTACTCTACTTCCTCCCTGTTTCCTGTTTCCATTCCCCTTCCTTTCCTAACCCTTCTGAAGCTTGTCCTTGAATAAATGCTGCCCTTGTGATTTCGAATGCTGGATTATTCTAAGGTTTTGGTTAGAACGATATTATTGTTTCACTTACAGACCTGTGTATTATTGGCTGAAAGTTGAACCTAACCTGAAGGGTAACTAAGGGTCATATTCTTGGTGCTTCCCCAGTCTTGACAGGTAAGGCTGATCCTTTAAAAAAGATTTTGTGTTTTGTTTCAGATTTTGCCTCCATTCTGTCCAGGGCTTTCGAATGTTACTGATAGTGATAAGCAATGGGCAGTGGCAGCTGGGCATCATCTAGTTCTTCTGGACTTAAAACTGTGAAGACTGGTGCACTAAACCAGTGATTCTTGACCTTCCTCATGCTGTGACCCTTTCCTACAGTTCCTCATGTTATGGTAACCCTCCAATCATAAAATTATTTTTGTTGCTATTTCATCACTGTCATTTTGCTACTGTTATGAATCAGGTGACCCCTGTGAGAGGGTTGTGACCCACAGGTTGAGAAGCGCTAGGCTAAATGTTCCTGGTCATCTTTGCTTTTGCTCACTCTTCCTTTCTCTGGACAGGGGAAGGTCAATAGTTGTACCTTGCAAGGTTATTTATATTTACTCACTTTTAAAAATACTGCATTTTATAAGAACCCATTCCTAACTCTAGAGAGTTATTTGTTCTTGTAGTATATCTCCTTTGAGCACTAATTGTTGTTGTTAGGTGCCAGCCAGTTAATTACGACCCACAGCAACCTTACACACAACAGAATTTAAAAGGGTCTGGGTCCAAGCCATTTTCACAATTGTTCCTTTGTTTGAACCCATTGTTGCAGCCACTGTGTCCATCCATCTCGCTGAGGGGGCCTTCTCTCTCACTGTTCCTCTACATTACAAAACAGGACGTCCAAGTACAAAAAAATCTTATCACTGTGTGCTCACCTCCTCCATGATACAATCGCTGAAGACAAATGGGTACATAAGCAAATGTGGCAAAGAAAGCTGATGGTGCCCGGCTATCAAAAGGTATAGCATCTGGGGTCTTAAAGACTTGAAGGTAAACAAGCGGGCATCTAGCTCAGAAGCAACAGAGCCCACATGGATGAAGCACACCAGCCTGTGTGATTACAAGGTGCCAAAGGGGCAGGTATCAGGCATCATCAAAACAAAAAATAGTGAATGAGGCGGGGAGAGGTGAAGTAGAGACCCAAAGCCCATTTGTAGGCCACTGGAGATCCCCTTACAGAGGGGCCTAGGGGAGGAGACAAGCCCAGTCAGGGCATGATGTAGCAATGATGAAAAATACAACTTTCCTCTAGTTCCTAAATGCTTCCTCCCCTACCCCCACCCCCACTATCATGATCCCATTTCTACCTTGCAAGTCTGGCTAGACCAGAGGATGTACACTGGTACAGATAGGACCTGGAAACACAGGGAAACCAGGGAAGATGACCCCTTCAGGACCAGTGGTTTGAGTGGCAATACTGGGAGGGTGGAGAGAGGGTGGGTTGGAAAGGGGGAACCGATGACAAGGATCTACATGTGACCTCCTCCCTGGGGGACGGAAAACAGAAAAGTGCATGAAGGGAGATGTCAGATAGGGCAAGATATGATAAAAATAATAATTTATAAATTATCAAGGATTCATGAGGGAGTGGGGAGCAGGGAGGGAGGGGAAAATGAGGAGCTGATGCCAGGGGCTTAAGTGGAGAGCAAATGTTTTGAGAATGATAAGGGTAATGAATGTACAAACATGCTCGACACAATTGATATATGTATGGATTGTGACAAGAGTTGTATGAGCCCCTAATAAAACAATAAAAAAAAAAAGCAGGGCGTCCTTCTCTGGGGTCTCTTCTGGACAATAGGTCCAAAGTATGTGAGATGAAGTCTTGCCTCTAAGGAGCATTCTGGCTGTAGTAATCATATTACACTGTAATTAGTTATTTAATGTATTTGTCTCTGATACAGTTTGCATCCTTAGAACTCAGACCACTGTCAACAAATGCTGCTAAATTAAATCCCTATCAAATGGCTTTAAAAAGAGGAGAGAAAATACTAGTTTAAAACATGAGCTACAACGTGTGAAATATTTATAAATTCAAAAGAGCAAAGTAGCGCTCGTTACAAGGCCCCAGGTGGTGTTAACTGTTTGCATGTTTGGCTGGTAAGTAGAAGGTTGGAGATTCAAGTCTGCCCATCACCTCAGTGGCCTGGCGATTTCCCAGCAACCACAGCCCCTGGAGACCACATGTAGTGCATGCAATGCTCTCTACCACAAAGGGTGGTCATCAGTTGGAACTGACTCAATGGCAAATGTTTAGAAATTTATATACACGTGTGTATATATATCTATGTAAATATGCAAAAGTATATGTTCCAAATGATTTTAATTATAGTAATTACTAATTTTACAAGTATGGGCAGTAATACTGTATATTAAATAACATATGTGTGTGTATATATATACCTACTCACAGATTTTGAATAGTGAGTCCTTTCCTTGACACAAAATTTTATTTAGGAAAATATGAATTAGGAATATGTAAGTAAAGATATTTCTGAGAAATTTTGTAGAATACCAAGTAGGCCAATCATACCATCTGCTTTCAAATGAAGAGGAATTTAGAGAGGATCCTGAGGATCTGGTGAGTGTCTGAGTGTGAGTGTAAGTTAGCCAGACATTGTGTTAAATCTTTGTCGCTTAATGTTGTAAAGAGAAAGAAATTGTAGAAGAGAATGTTCTGCTTGTTTATATTTTCTTTTCCTGGGCATGCTCCATTACAGGCACACATTTAGCTCTGTATTTTATGCGTACTCTATCTATACTCACAGTATTCCACAATGATAACTGGTTACCTGCCCTAAAGCCTCCTCTGTGACACTTTACCCGATCAGCTACGAAGGGAAAGGCTGGCCTTTTAATGCACCCAGCAGCCTTGTGGGGCTGTTTCAGTAACGACAACTCCACAGCGCAGTTCCACTCTGTCATATGGGGTTGGCACGAGTCAGAAATGACTCACTGATACCCAACAACAAGAAATGGTCTCAGAGGACTCTCTTTGTCCAGTGTCACCCGCTGGACCTGTGCCTCTCTTCCCTACTAGACTGCTCACAGCTTGAGACCAGGCTATCTTACTGCTTTTACTGTAAGTGTGGTATTGGGCAGAGTTCATTCACTCTTAAAAATATTTATTGAATTAAATTGAGGGTTGACACACAAAATGATGACTGAGAAATAGCATGTACATTCATATTGAATTCTGTTCATGTCATGTAAGTATGTTAGAAACATTTATAACAAAAAAGACATTGTAAAACTTATCAGTAGCTCAGAAAATTACATTACTAATCACATCCCATTACAGTCATATGAGTACTAACACTTCAAATATATATATAATCTGGCATGGTTTCATAAAACTTCAAATTTAAGGTATATGTTTAGATACATATATGTACTTATAAATATGACTATCCGTGAGCTTTTAAGAATGAATCTTTCCATTACCCCCAAATCTATTTAGAATATGATTCAATATTTA
The DNA here is from genome assembly GCF_050624435.1 of Tenrec ecaudatus. Taxonomy (NCBI): domain Eukaryota; kingdom Metazoa; phylum Chordata; class Mammalia; order Afrosoricida; family Tenrecidae; genus Tenrec; species Tenrec ecaudatus. Next base: position 156,663,926 of record NC_134533.1, on the reverse strand, counting down.
AGGTTTGAAGGACATATCTGTTAGAAATTTACCTTTAGAGATAAATCTAAGACAACCAATCTTTAAATTTTCATAGTAGTCCACTATCACATCAAATACAAATCTTCAGAACTGGAGTGCAGTCACCAAAAGTCCTATCCTTCTTTGTACAAAATAAATGTAGACACCCAGGAGACAAGTGCTTTCCATTTGGAAGACTCACATTCCCTGACTTCCCACAATCAGGCTGTTGTCACTGTGGGGTGCTGTCGAGCTGGCTCCATCTCGTAGTGACCTTGCAGGCAACAGGATGAGACACGGTCTGGTTCTGTGCCATCCTTGCAATTGCTCTGGTGTTTGTGCCCATCGATGCAGCTACTGAGTCCACCCATCTCATGGAGAGTCTTCCTCTTTTCTGATGAACCTCTACATCACCAAGCTTGTTAGCCCTCTCTAGGGACTGGTCCCTCCGATGACATGTCCAAAGTATGTAAGCAAAGAAGTTCCCCATCTTCATCTTAATAGCTTGCACTGTATCAGAGAATGTTCTGCTGCTATTCATAAGGTTTTTGATGGTGAATTTTTCAGAAGTGAACTGCCTCTGAGCTTTAGCTGGAAAGGTCTACTGAGACCTGTCTACCAAGGGTGTCCCCGCAGGTATTTGAAACACCAGTGCCTCCCACCATAATCCCAGCAGCACACACACAAGCCCCCACAGCATAACAGATGGACAGGCAAGTGCACGGAAATGTAGGTATGTCCTAAATAAGATGATGACATCAACAACTATATTCACCTTTTACCTGAGACAGCGTTTCTAAAGCTTAGAATTTAGTATCATTAAAAATCAAGAACTAGCTGCATGGTTATATAGTATAAGAGAAAACTGAGAGATGGGGGAAGGGAGTGGGGATGTAGGGGAAAATGAGGAGCTGATGCCAGGGGCTTAGGTGGAGAGCAAATATTTTGAAAATGATGAGGGCAATGAATTAAAAAAGTGCTTTACAAAATTGATTTATGTATGGATTGTGATTAAGAGTTGTATGAGCCCCTAATAAAATGATTTAAACAAAACAAAACAAAACGACCAAGCAAGATGTTTCACACAAACACTTGGGAGTACATAATTATGTTAGATTTTTTAAATTAATAAATCTTTAAAGGTAGATTTTAATGGTGTTACTCTATTGTATTCAACAGAACTAGCATTTTATTCAATGCTATTGTGCCCTAGATGCATGTCTGACACAAATTATTTTGAAAATATTTTACATTGTAATAAAAATAACCTCACCCAAAAATCATCAATACATCTTACCAAATAAAACTAAACAAATTAGTTTCAAGTATTTAAAATGTTTTGTTCAGTCTAATTTCATACCATCTAGTTTCAGTATTTTAAACTATTCTTTGGCATAAGCTTTGGAGGAAGAACTTAGAATTAAATCTTATTAAGAGTGAGCAGAAATATTTTAAATTGTACTAATTGTAACCCAAATCAGATGAATAAGTCAACTTTCACAAACTTAGAATCTTGTGAATTTCTTCTGGGCATGATGAGCAGAAACCATGTGTGGCCTTTAGATAGAATGTGGTAAGCGCACAGCACCCACACTCCGCTAGGTGGCGCAACAAGAATAATTTATCCTGCTTCCTCTTCTGCTTCCACTGGAATGTTAACAAATGGACCGACAGGGCAATGTACTCAATACTGGGTGTTTGTTGAGTTCTTATTTAAAGTAGAAAGTCAACAATCTATCTATGCTGCAACTTCCTTCCTTTGTAATAGTAAGATAATTTTCGCACTTTGGATGATTTTGTATTTTAGTAGTCACTTTCAAATATGAAAGTATAAAGTCTGGAGATCTTTTACAGAAGGCACTGTGTAACAAACACATTAAAACAGTTCCTAAAAACACCAAACTGATTTAGAAGTAAAAATCGCTAGAAACACTTCTTACAGATGTGAGCGCATACTGTGTCACTTTTCTCATACCCTTTGAGTAACTCTAAGCATTTAGAAGAGCCTTGGAGGGGTGTGCTGGGAACCAGTGGACTGGATGCTAGGGGGCGCTCAGCACAGATCTCACTCGTGGCCTGAGCTGCGGGCCCTCACACAGTCACATGACAGCTGTGGGAGTCAATTACGTGTGAGGTCTTTGGAAGTTCAAAAAGGGTACTTCTGCCAAGACATAAGTTTATTTCATTCAATATTTTTCTAAGAATAAAGTTTAAATGCATATTATGATTTACTGAAGTCTGGCCAAAGATTACAATCCGAGTAATTTTAAAAGATATTAGATCCAACATTACATGGAAAACATGATTAAGATCATCAGTCCATCTGCAAGAACTATACCTAGCAATGTATTTGTTCTCTTTGTGGATAGGATAATCTTTTTTTTTTTTTTTTAACTTTTCTAAGTGACACAGGGATTTTCCTGCCTCGGAGTCCTATCACTTTCGATTTTATTTTATTTTATTTTTATTAGGGGCTCATACAACTTTGCTAACAGCATAAGGCAAAGAAGAGACATCAAAGGTATTCGTCTGGGGAAGCAAGAGGTGAAGTTATCTTTATTTGCAGATGATATGATTTTATATATGGAAAATCCCAAAAGTTCCACAAGGGGAGTACTGGAAGCAATAGAGGAGTTTGGCAGAATGACAGGACACAAGATCAACAAACAGAAGTCCATCGGACTATTATACACATCAGATAAGACCACAGAAGAAGAGATCAAAAAGGTGGTACCCTTCACAATAGCCAAATACAAATTGAAATATCTAGGAATATACCTGACAGAAAAAACAAAAGATCTATACAGGGAAAACTATAGAACACTATTACAAGAAACCAAGAGCGATCTCAACAAATGGAAGAATATCCCATGCTCTTGGATTGGAAGACTCAATATAGTTAAGATGTCAGTTCTGCCAAAAGCACCATATAAGTTTAGTGCCATCCCGATACAATTACCCTCATCTTTCTTCAAAGAAATGGAAAAACTGATTACCAACATCATATGGAGAGGGAAGAAGCCCAGCATTAGCAGAGAACTCCTCAAGAAGAAGGACACCGTGGGAGGGCTTGCTTTACCTGACTTTGGCACATACCATACAGCCACAGTTCTCAAAACTGCATGGTATCGGTACAATGACAGATACTCAGACCAATGGAAAAGAACTGAAAACCCAGAAATAAAGTCATCAGCATACAGACAGCTGATCTTTGATAAGGATAATCTTTAGAATAACTTTTAAATATTTAAACTTCCAACTGTTATTATTTTGTTTGGTTTTATAAATGCGGGGCTTTTACCAGCTATAACCTCTGAGTTTCCCAGCCATTGGGCCACAAATGAATTATATTTCTCAGCCCTCAGGGTGACCAGGCAGGAATGAGGTGGTCAGCCCCAGATCCAGAAGCCTCTGGCTAAACGCAGCTACACAAGTTTAACCCAATGTGATAAATAAGTATCATTTATTTGCATGCCACACCTTGAGAAAGAGTGAGAAGCATTGCACCATATTATCTTTGAATACTGCCATTTCCCCCTTGAATAAATTGCTTTAGAGACCACTGGAAAACAAGAAAATGTCTCTGTGACTTGGTTCATCAATTTTAACACTGAATTAAATAACTAAAAAATTTTGTAAGTGATATTTCCCCCATGATTTTCATCAAAGGATTAAACATGACCTGTAAGAATAAAGGTATATAATAATTTCAAAGACTACTAAAATAAATACCATATGATATTATGAAATACCATATGGAGATATGGTTATCTAGGTTGAATTTTATTTTTCAGTTTGATAATATATGTTGTAACTAACTATGGTATATTCAGACTCTTTCACTCTCTGTACATATGTATATTGTTTCTAGGAAATATTTTTATTTAATTCAAAAGGTTATAGGTAAAGACAGTATTAAAATGATATAAAGGACATAATACCTGATATTATGAAATATGTCATATGTAGCACATAATATCTCAGGCTTATGTAAATTTTATGAATTAAAACAACAGACTTAAAAATATCAGGCCAAAGAAAAAAATGTGTTCATCTGGAAATTTTTATAAAAAGCCTGTTTTGCAAAACTATGAAAGCTAATCTCAACTCAAAATGAGTTAAATATTAAACAAACTTCTCTAGAGAAAGAGACTGCAGACAGCTTTGTCAGTGGTATCAGAAAGATTAACATTCTAGTCATAGATCTTTAAGGAAAAAAAAAAAGTACACCAAGGAGGGACAATGGTTCTGCTGGGAAGCAAAGGTAAAAATTGACAGATAAAATTCATACTAGCAACCAGGACAAACCTCCCCAAAGACCCTCTTCCGTCCCGGTTACTGCCTACTGTATTAAGACTGCCTTTCTCATCACTTAATGCTTATTTTCATCACTTTGCTTAAAATATTGATAATCAATTAGGGCTACGTCTGTTTTGCCACAGAATCGGTGTCACAGTCTATCAGACTGTCAGGGCCAATTCAAACCTCATTCAAAGTTAATTTTTTCTTCATAAATCTGCCTTTGGAGGAGTCATTAGGCGCAGAACATAGCCCGAGGTGCAATCACCGATTCTCTTTCATTAGTGGCAGGCAGAGAAGGTGAGGGAGATTATTAGAACTTTGGAATGATCACAAAGCAGCGTGCTGCCTGTCAGATCCCCCCAACATTTAATTCATCTAGCCAACTCACCAGCACTCTTTGCCAACAGTTTTAAATGGACATTATTCATGAACATCTGTGACATGCTGAATATTCTAAACTGGAAATGATGAAAAAGCAATGCCCTTTTTGACTTTAAAATTAATTCTATGGTCAAAACAATTAAGAATATAACAAACAGGTTTTGTGATGTTATTTTTAGTCATCTAAGATGTTTCAGAAGCAAAGCAATTTACTAAAGCTAATCACACACACTCATATAAAGGAAAATGAATACCAAGAATAAATAAAAGAACAGAATGCTCAATATTCAACCATTTAAGAATAAGTTAGTAAATCAGTCTATTTATCAACATTAAGAATGGCCATTTTTGGTTTTTTTTTAAATCACCCCAAAGGTAGATTTAAAATTCACAATATTTTAGAATTTTTATTTAATGTGCATTTCTTGTTTGGCAATAGATGACAAAATTCTCAGTAGGATTTTAACACAGGGACAACTGAGATAACAAAGATTCTACGTAAACTGCTAGTTTTCTCTGTAAATGGTAAGATCCCCAAGAATGTTGTCATAGCCACAGTGCTTTTGTACCTCGCAAATCTTAGTTACAAGGAGAGGACTGTGGGCCAAAATAATGTAATAAAAGAGATTGGCTTAAAAAATTAAATAAAAGGAAAAAAATTACACAACTCTGTTATTTTTAAAGGGATCATTACTTTTTTCAATAGATAGAAACTGTGTTATTTAAATGTCTTATTCATTAGCATATCCAACTTCAGAGGCAGTGAATTATTTAACATGGCTCTTCTAGCCAAAGTCTCTAACTCCCACCAAAGACCTTTCCCTGCATGAGGCGGTCTGGTAAGAAGGTGGGGGGAGATATTGGTAGGATTCACCTGTGAGTCATTGTGAACAAGAATGCCATCCTGCAGTGTATGGATGGCATTCTTGCCCTCTGAGGAGGAGGAGGAGGAAGAGGAGGAGGAGGAGGAATCTTATTGACACCAAGAGCCAGGGCGTACAGCACATCCTCCGGACTGGAGACCTCTGTGTAGTGAGCCTCCTGAATCCAGAAGGTAGCTGTAGCATCAGCAGACCGAGAGTCAAAGCACAGAACTGATGGTGGACTTCCCGAGCCACAGAGCAAGTGAAGCTGAACGCTTTTGTACAGGAGGCTGGCTTGTATTGGGCGTTGTCTCTGGGGACTTAATTGGGGAAGGTGGGTTTGCTGACCCGTGGAAGTGGAGCTGAGTGCATTTGGGCTGAGCTTTACTGGAGTGTGGTGCCCACTGAGCTTGAGGTCTCCTCAGCTCTACCTGTCAGAGCAACAGGTGAGCAGCAGGAAGAAGGCCTCTACAGCACAGCCATGCTCAAAGTTCCAGTGGAAAAATTATCCTCCTAAATCCCCATTATTTTAATTGGTGAATTTAATATGCAAAGGAATCTAGAACATGTAGGTTTTAGCTTTCTGGTTTCTATAGTACAGAAGGACAGACTAGACAGGATACGTGCTATATCCTGTCTAATTCACAATTCTCTTAAGAATCAACATTTAGTGAGTTCTTACTACTTGCTAAGCACCTACTATGTGCAAATTCATAATTCTACAAGAATCAACAATTAGTGAGTCCATAATGTGTGCCAGGATCTTTTTTGTATGTTTCATGTATATAAATTCATAATAATCCTATAGAGCTTTCCTACTCATTTTGGAGTTGATAAAACCTAGACAGAGGTTAAGCAAATTCCCAAAGTCACAGTTAACTAAGCCAAGATTCAAGTTGAGGCTCCACTCTTCAGGAACAGCATGCTTCCGAAGAATACTAGCCATATCCCTTCAGTAGAGCAACAATGATAATTAATAATAAATTATTAATAATAAATTATTACAGTGTACATCCTATGGTCTAGCTGAATTTTTAAGGTAGAATTGGGATTATGTTAGTGGAGGGGAGGAAGCATTAAGGAACTGGAGGAAAGTTGTATGCTTCATCGTTGCTACACTGTACCCTGCCTGACTGGCTTGTCTCCTTCCCACGACCCTTCTGTAAGGGGATGTCCAATTGCCTACAGCTAGGCTTTGGGTCTCCATTCCACACTCTCCCTCATTCACAGTGATATGATTTTTTTCTTCCTTGATGCCTGATACCTGATCCCATCGACACCATGTGATCACACAAGCTAGTGTGTGAAGCATTGTCTTAAGAAAAAAAAATAAAGCCTCCAACTTTCTTCTAGTTCTTAAATCCTCCCCCCCCCCACGCCCCACTACCATGATCCCAATTCTACCTTAAAAATGCCAGAGGATGTACACTGGTAAAGATAGGAACTAGAAACACAGGGAATCCAGGGCAGATGATCCCTTCAGGACCAGTGCTGAGAGTGGTGATATGTCGGGAGGGTGGAGGGAAGGTGGAGTAGAAAGGGGGAACCGATTACAAGGATCTACATATAACCTCCTCCCTGGGGGACGGACAACAGAAAAGTGGGTAAAGGGAGACATTGGACAGTGTAAGATATGACAAAATAATAATAATTTGTAAATTATCAAGGGTTCATGAGGGAGGGGACAGCAGGGCGGGAGGAGAAAAATGAGGAGCTGATACCAAGGGCTCAAATAGAAAGTAAATGTTTTGAGAATGATGATGGCAACAAATGTACAAATGTTGACACACAATGGATGGATGTATGGATTGTGCTAAGAGTTATACGAGCTCTCAATAAAATGATTTAAAAACACAAATATTGAATTGACAAATGGCTATTCAATGGCTGGGCAGTTATATAGGCAACTAGATGATGCAACCAATTGGAAAAATACTTTTGATGCCAACAGTAACATTAAATAATAAATCCACCAAGTAGTAAACATACAGGTAGGGAAAGTGAGCTCTGAACTCGTTTTTACTGATCTGCTTGGTGATTACTGCACCAATACAACACACCTTTAATTTTTGGTTAAACCAAAGGAACCTCCTTATTCAAACTCCTTCTCCTGACCCCAGGGATGGGGCTTATGCTCATGGAAATCTTCTTCGAGAGCAGTGGTTCTCAACCTTCCAGTGTTGCAACCCTTTAATACAGCTCATGTGGTGGTGACCCCCCAACCATAAAATCATTTTCATTGCTACTTCATGACTGTCATTTTGCTACTGTTATAAATTGGGCAACCCCTGTGAAAGGGTCCTTCAACCCCCAAAGGGGTAGCAAGCCACAGGTTGAGAACAGCTGTTCTAAATAAACATCACTGGCTTTTTTATAGTTTCTCCCCTGATCCCAACAACCACAACAAAAAAGAACCTACAAATAAGCAACACAATCCTGCTGGGATTCTGAATAATCACATTAGCATCACATTAATTTAGAGAATCTGCAATTTTCACAATAACAAAACCTTCTATCTAAGAGTACAGTGTTTTCATTTATTCAAATCATTTGTATTTTTCAGAACGGTTTGATAGTTATATATGGCCATTCAAGTCCCCTATCCATTTCAATGCCTCCATTTATTTTATTTTTTATCAACTCCTTTTTAAATGTAAACTTTTAAAAATAGGGAGTTATCTAAACTATGTCTCACTTTCCCAGCATCTATTCATTCTCGTCCATTCCAATATTAAACTTTATCACTCAACCAAAGTGGCTTGTCAGTGAATTCTACATCACTAGGTTGATTGAATACTTTCACTTAAAAAATAGCATTAATGAACTATTTCAAAAATACTGAAACTATAGAAGGACTGTACCATTTCAAATAAACATATGTTAACACCTCACCAGACTCCTCTTCCTATTCTTGCTAGTGCCAACCTTTGTCAAACGTTTTGATTTTTAACATCCTGTTTAGCCTGAAATGGTGCTTTTAAAATACATTAATTTCCCTGGATTCTAGATAGCTAGATATTCTACAAAAAGTAGACAATAGGGTTTTTCTCCTCAGAACTATTGTTTTACTTAGATGTTTTTACTATTTGTTCTTCACTGTCTTATTGATTTGTAGGATTTGAAGGGTTACTTTATATATTCTAGGTTCAACCCTTTGTCAGTTATATACATTGTAGCTATGTTCTTCCAATATGAGACACATCTTGACTTTTTAATTGTGCTTTTCATCAGAGTTATCTAATTTTATAGTGTTAAAAACTTTTTATTGTGAATCGGGTGGAGATCTGCAGATAAATTTTCCATTCAACAACTGAAACACATTTTGTTTCGTGTCATTAATTGCAATCCCCACAAATAACATCAGTTATCCTACTTTCCCTGTGCCTTCTGCTTCCATTCCTCTCTCCTAACCTCTTTGAAACAGTAGTCTCTGTACTTTCTGAACGTAGTCCTGGGGTAAACACGACCCTCTTGCTCTCGAATGGTTGATTGCTCTAAAGCAGGCGCTCACACTTTGTCAGCCTGCGAGCTACTTATAAAATGATCAAGTCAAAATGGTCTGCCAACCACAACAATGCAAAACCTATTTATTTATTACAGTTATTCTCAAATGCACTGATAATTCTTTATATGTACAATGTGTTTATGTACCTTGCACAACTGCATGAGTCCTATTGCACAACACAACACAGTTAACTATGTACATTTTTTGTCATGACCTGAGTTGCCTCTGACGACTTGCACTGAATGGACTGCGCCAGGGATGCGTCGTCCAGACAGCAGCTGCTGACAGCCAGCCAGCCTCAAACACACTTCCAAATGATCACCAGTCATGGTGGAACGGTGCTTGGACTTAATGATCTTTATGTGGGAAAAGGCTGACGCACATAAACAAGTAGAGCCGCATAATGCAGTCAAGGAGGTAGCACATTTTCTCATGTTTGGGTATTTTCCCTCTGCGAGTAAGTTCCAGAACTGTTCCTGCACTCAGGACTTCAGCTCAATGTCGGCTTGTCGTGTCAAAATCTCCCATTCCGTACGAAAGTGATACGTTTTGTCTTTTTAGTTCTTGGTCCAGGTTCCCAACTCATTTTAATACCCTTTCTTGCCTTTAAGAGAAAAAAATCCAAGGTCTAAAAATTGGCGATAACTTAGCTTGTCAGTTTTGTTGCCCTTAGCGCAGTTGTTTGTGCATGCGTTTGACACGCAAGATTGCATCTGATTGGCTGGGCTGTATATCAACTAAGTGACGGGATTGGTGATAGGCTTACGTCTATTTTCTTAGTGCCATGCGATCCACCCACACTACATTTGCCATCGACTAGTAGACCGCGATCGATGTCCTGCTCTACCGTGTGCATCTCTCTAGTGTTATAATTCCACTCATGGATTGGGCCGTTGCTTGGGTGAAAGTTGACCCACTGGTGGTGGTATCATTGCCAGGCTTGAAGGGTGACAAAGGGCCACAGTACCAAGGACTCTAATCAGTTTCTATCTGACGAGGCAGTTTGGTCTTTTTCATGATTCTGAGTTTCTTGCACATTTTTCTCCCACTCTGTCTAAGAACTTCTAATGGGATCCTTTTCAGAGTGGTTGGTAGGGGTTGCCTGGTACCCTGCAGTTCTACTGGGCTCAGGATCTGTTACTTTATCGGACTGATTGTCTCTCTGCATCTTCTTTTTTTCCTCCACAGAAAGAGATATCAATCATTACACCTTAGGCAGCTGCTCACAAGCTTTTAAGACTCTAGTCATTATTCACCAAAATAGGATGCACAACACTGTCTTTGTAGACTACATTATGCCAACTGACCTTGGTGTCTCCCCACACTATGGTTCTGAGCTCCACGCCCACCAATTCATTCCCTCAAGGTGTGTGGTTGTCTCTAAGGAATTTCCATAACCTTGCCTCGTGTATGCTCCACCACATTCATGGATACACTTGTAGCAAAGGTAAATATGCACATACAAATACAGTTATATATAAATTCTCCCTCCTACATTTGCTCTGCCTGTGTGTCCAGCCACGCATCCATCCCTTATTGTCGGATTATGTGTGTAATGGTATTTGCCTCTGTTCCTTGCACACTCCGGTATCTCCCTCACCCCATTTCTTTTGGGGGACCGTTCTCTCGTTGTACACTGCCTTCCCCTTCACACAAGGGAACCACCTTGTCGGTAATTTACATGCCTTCACCTGCCACCCCTGGCTACCCTCACAGAACGTTTCTTTTTAGCATGAAATTCAACTTTTTAACCCTAATTGTCTCCTACATTATTTTTCCTACTGTGATTGACTTACTACACTCAGCCTGGTGTCTTCCAGGTTCAATCTCATTTTTTCACTAACTTATCATTATTCTTTAATGTTTCATAGTACTCTACCGTGTCTATGTACCAAAGTTTGTTTCTGCTGCTGGGCATTTAGGTCATTTCCACCTCTCTGCTGCTGTGATCAGTGTTCTAATGAAGACAGTAGTGATCTCTTTGTGTCATGGCTCTTATTTCTCCGGGATCTATCGACCAAAGAGGGACACTGCTGGGTCGTATGATATCTCTAGTTCCAAAATTTTAAGGAAGCGCCACCGAATTTCACAAGACTTGCACAATTGTATAGTTGCACCGGCAGTACATGCAGGTTCCATTTCTTTAAACCTTGCTATTAATGCGAGGGTGAAGTGCTAGCTCATCATTATTCTGAGAAGCTCTGGTGGTGCAGTGTGTTTGTGTTGAGCTGCTTACTGCAGTGGGCAGTTCACATTACATAACTGCTCCTTGGGAGCACGATGAGCCTGCCTGCTCCTATAGATGGATAGTCTTAGAAACTCTAATGAGTAGTTGAACTCTGTCTTATATAGTCCTATTGGTCAGCATCGATTTGATACGTAGTGGGGTTAAGTCGCTATGTTTGTTGGCTACCTGAATATCTTCTTGCTATCTATACATGTCATTTCCTATTTAAAAAATGGTCTTTTTCTTGTTGTGTTGACATTTTTTATAACACTCAGAAATTAAGTGTCCCCTCTACTATGTCCTTACAAAACGGTTCCCCTGTCTACAGGCTTCTTTTTACGGAAATATTTTCCTATTTATATAGATCACACTTTAGGAGGTCAAAGCCCTTTGCTGTATGGAGCCCCGACAGTGTGGTTATGTCCTGGCTCATAACTGAAAGGTCAGCTGTTTGAAACCACCAGTCACTCTGAGGGAGAGAGATGAGCTGCACTGTCAGAAACACATAAGGGAAGTTATACCCTGCCCTATAGGGTTGCTCAGAGTTAGAATAGACTCAGTGGAAGAGTGAGTTGAATTCACTGCTGTACATATTTTTTCAGCTATGTTTGATAGTATACTGACTCCATTTTCTGGGCCCCTAATGTTTGGATGCCATAAAATGTAATTAAGTACATATTATCTATTAGGGAGCTGAAATAGACTCATACTGGCAATTCTGAATCAGACAATCAGCTTGTGTGACATGCTGCCAATGAAAAACTGAAAAGGAATGATATCACATTCACTGCCAAAAGGAACATTTCAAGATGCATCTTGAAGGACAATGCTGTCTGTGCTAGAATAATCTCTACACCCCTACAAGGAAGTCAAGTAAAACAACTCTTGTTCAGATGTATGTACTAACCATTACAGTCACTGAGGAAGACACTGAAAGAATCGACCGAACATGCACTGATAATCACTCATAAGTAGGATGTGAAATTTGGAAAGAAACAAGAAGGATCACTAGTTGGAAAATGCTGTCTTGGTGACAGAAAGAAAGCTGGGGCTCACACCCTGTACCCCACTATGCCACTAGGGAAGATTTCCGGTTGATTTTGCTTCCTTTATCCCTAGGCCTTGGTGGTGCCATAAGGCAGGTGTTGGTCTGCTAAACTCAAGGACAACTGTTGGAACCCATCAGCCACTCTGCAGGAGAAAGACAAGGCTGTCTGCTAAGGGAAAGCTGAGCCAATCAGCTCTGACAGTGGGTTTGGTTTAATTTTTTAAACCTCCAGTGCCTACCATAATGTCTTTCATACAGGAGATAATAACATTTATTTTAGTAGTACGTGTCCGAATATGTTGCATTCGTGAGCACACATGCCCACAGGCAAATTCTCCAAGGCTTCTTTACGATGAGATGCCTCGGGTCTTGCCTAATAGAAGATTGAGAGGAAGAAAGAGGTAAGGAAGGAAGGGAGGGGAGGGGAATGGAAAAGAAGGAAGCTGAAAATGAATGAATGAGTGTGTGTGTGCGTGCTTGGTCAAGATGTAGTGAAAAACCTAGGCGTATTCCAAAGAAAGCTGTTATAGTAGAACATGTTGCTAATAGAAAGGACTACACTGTTGTGTGGTTCCAGTCTCCTGCCTGCTAGACTTAAACTGCCGATGCTATAGCTGTACTCCTGTCCTTGTACTATGTACGCGGGAGGTAAGTCTCTTTTGTGAAGAGCTCGGCCCTGTAACTTATCAAGTGTGTGCAACAAACAGATGAGGCAGCGTGAAGGGCGGTGTCAAGGTGACTTATGCAGCCTAAGGTGAAGTGCCATCACAGGAATGCCGTCATTTCAAATATTTTATGAAATAAAGACCATTAATCCCATGATGTTAGTGTGAAAAAAAATTTCTTCAGACCTTCTCGCTCTTTTTTTCTTGTTCGTTTACTCTTCTTCTTAGGTTTAAGATCGTTCAACTTGGATCAGTACCGTAACTCAGGGCACTCTTTCCTACATTTCTTTAGAATAGAAACACAAAGAAACAGTGACAAATAAATTGTTGCCTATGATGAGTCCTCTTCATAACTGGCCTGTCTACTTGTACACAGTGTTCTAACCTTAAGACAATTTTTGAGATCCAGTGTGTCATATTTTCCATTTGATGGAACAAAAATAACACTTAACAAGAAGAGGACTACTCAAGGTTATAGCAGCAAATACTTTGGTGTGAGGGCCCAATATTTCACAATAATTTTATACGAAACCTTAAAAATCTATGCTAAAAATACTTCACGCACCCATACATCTATACAGATTATAATTACATTCTAATAATTAATTAACTTTGATTGAAATATAATGGACACATTTCAGTTGGTTGTGCTAGTTCATTGATCAGACTATCATTAAATATGAAATAAACACAATTTTAAAACTTCCTGTTGAATATTTCCAAGGCAAACCTCCCTTATGTTTGCTATTTTAAAAATCTTTGTATATCAAGGCATAGACTCCAGTTGATGTTTACATGCCTACGTTTCTTTTAGATCTTTAATGCTAGAAAATAGTCTGACTGTCAAAAATCTCACTGGCACCAAGTCAAGTGTTCTTATGAAGTTCTGCTGACTAGAAACTTGGATGGTCTTAAAGCCTTTTTTAAAAAAAAAAATAAACAACACAACAATAGGAGTTCCCTTGAGTTGATCTCAGCTCATAGGTTCATGTGTGCTGGAGTCAAGCTGTGCTCGACAGGTTGCAGCAGCTGAGTTTTTGGAAGCAGAGCTTCATGTCTTTCTTTCAAGGTGTCTCTGAGTAGACTAACTCGTCAACCCATCTTGTAACCATTCAACCCAGGGGACTCCATCGGTTTTCGAGGTAAGATAAACCACACTTTTAACCCATGTAAAAGAGAAAGAACTCACTTAGAATTAATTAAAATAAAATGCATTTTGGGAACAACATTTACCAATAAAAGAGGCTTTAAACAATTTTGATGGCAGAAAATGATCATTTGGTGCTTTATTTAATTTCAAGTTTTAAATTAAGTGAACAAACTGTTCTTAGTTCACTGAGAAGCTACTTTTCTCAGATTTGACATTTGATGACAATTCCACTGAGATACCAGACCCATTGCTATGGAGCTGAATTCACCTTATAATGACCTTTCATAATGCTTCCGCGATTATTAATCTTTATGAGCACAGCCGGCCTCCTAGTTTTCCTACAAAGCAGCTGGTGGGTTTGAATTGCTAACCTTGTGGAAAACAGTCAATGTCTATCCAACCTCTGAATACTGTCTAGGTCCAGAGGGAATAAAATGAGGAAGAGGGTATATGAAATGATATGGAAATTCCAGTTCTTACTAAAGTTTGGCTTTCTACTCTGTACACGGTGAGTCTCGGAAACTCTTCGGCAGTGTACCCTGTACTATAGAGTCACTACAACGCATTGATTTGATGGCAGTGAGGTTTTTTTGCGTTTACTAAAGGTTGCAAAACACTGGAAACAGTTTTGTTTATTTTTTCTTGACAGGATTTTTAAGTTTTGCTTAGAAGCATACACTCTACTACACATTGCATGGGAAGAGTTGGAGGAATTATGCTAAGCAAAGTTAGCCAATCACAAATGGACAAGTACAACATGCGTCCATGAGGTAAGTATAATCAGCACAGTAGGTATACAAGAAGAGCCATTTATCTCACACGATACGGCTGAGGTACAGGCAGTCATGCAGGGGACAGGCCAAACCCAAGGATGTCCATGTCATTCCAACACAAAGAACAGAAAGGGCAGGGGAGGTAGGGAAAGGAAGAAGAAGGAAAAAGAGGGCGAGGATGGCACTCGGGGAGCAGGGCACTAACCTACCCAGAGGGACGGTATTATTTCTGTCTCCACAGAAATGGGAGTGTGAGTGCGGACCCCAGCACGGAGTGCCACACCTTGAGGGCAACAGAACATGGAGCAACTCATGAACAGAGAGGTCTACAAGGCTGGCCCCAGTCAGAGCCAACTGACCCCTCCCTCGAAGTCTGTGCTACAGAGGACAACACTAAGCCTACAGGCTAGGGAGAGGGGCCTGGCTGCCACACCCACATGGAAGCAAACCAAGAAGGAACAAGAGAGTGAGGGTCTAAACCCCATATCAGCACACCAAGCCCTGAGGAGGCCATCCCAGCACCGAGCTGTAAGGCACAGAGGGGACTGTTGGGTAGACAACACCTTGAGACATGGTTTTCCCTCGCTGGAGCACACCGCACAGAGGACAATACTAGGGACACATGGTGGGGAGTGAGTCTGGTCTGAAGCCCCACAGTGGGACGAACCAAGAAGGGAACACAACAGGATCAGAAATGGGGGCAAAGCTACACAGCCCCTGAGAAACCCCCAAACAGACTTCAGGCGAAGAAGGGCAGTTCCTGGAATCCCCAGGACTGGTAGGGAGATAGTCAGGAAGGTCAGCAGAAAGACCTCGAATTATGCATGCTTTTTCATTCTTTTGGCTTTTTCCCACCCTCTTTATTCAATCTTTTGTTATCTCTTCATTATTGTTGGTTTGCCTACCTATACTAGACAGGCATGGGAAGAAAGCTCAAGGCGAAATCAACAGGACTGAAGGTTCGGGAGGGACTTTCTAGTGGGTGGGGGGTGGGAAGAGGAGGAGGAGAAGGAGGAGGAGGAGGAGGCAGGGAAAGGAGTGGTAAGCAAAGAACACAATAGACAGGGGAACAACTAGGGAATTTAAATCAACAAGAGGGACCTAGAGATCCTGGGGTGTTGGAGCAAAAGCAATCTAGCTGAGAGGAATTACTAAGAAGCAGAAGAAGGACTAGCGTGATGGTAGGGAGGAGGAAGGTACAAGGAAACAAAGGAAAGATCTGGAACGCAAAGTTTTGGATAGAGGTATAAACATAGGTGTGTACATTATATAAATATATTTAATATTTCAAAGAAATAGAGGTATTGGCCTATGTACATATATTTATATGGCAATACAAAAGGAAGTGGACAGTCTTTGAGGCTCTGCTCAAGCCCTCACTCCATGCAAGGACACTTTGTTCTAACAACCTGGCATTCTATGATGCTCACCCTCCCAGCACGATCACTGAAGACAAAATGGGTGCACAAGCAAATGAGGTGAAGAAAGCTGATACTTCCCGGCTATCAAAAAGATATAGCATCTGGGGTCTTAAAGGCTTAAAGATAAAAACAAGTGCCCATCTAAGCAGAGAAGCAACAAGCCCACACGCAAGAAGCACATCAGCCTGTGCAATCATGAGGTGTCGACGGAATTATGGAACAGGCATCAGAAGACCCAAAACAAATAAAAACATATTGTTGAGAATGAGGGTGGTCAGAGCAGAAACCCCAAACCCATCCGTAGATAAATGGAACATCCCTCATGGAAGGGTCACAGGGAAGGGATGAGTCAACCAGGGTGACACCAGTGAAACACAATATTCCTCTAGTTCCTTGAGGTTTCCTCACCTATCATGACCTCAATCCTGGCTTTCACTATAGGCTAGGTCGGAGCCAAGAACACAGGTACAGATAAGAGCTCAGAACACAAGGAATCCAGGTCAGATAAACCCCTTAGGAACAGAAATAAGAGTAGCAATACCAGGCGGGTAGGGGAAAGGTGGAGATAGGAGGGGCGGGGGAGACAGAGGGAAAGGGAGATAGCAGTTGGTGTAAGATATGAACATCATAATTTATAATGTATCAAGGGGTCACAAGGGTGGGAGGGAAGGTAAAAAGAGGAGCTGAGACCAAGGGCTCAAATAAAATGTAAATGTTCAGAAACTAATGATGGCAACATATGTACATATATGCTTGATACAACTGATGTACGGATTGTTATAAACCTATAAGAGTCCCCAAATAAAATGATCTTAAAAGAAAGTTATAGTTTTGGATACCCACAGGGGTTGCTATGAGTCAGCATTGACTCAATGGCAGTGGGTTTTGTTTTTTATATACTCTATCACATAGTGATGATGATGATGATGATGAGACACAAATAATAACAAAGCAGAGCATCTGCTGCGTGTTTACATTATTTCATTTGATAAGAAAATGCTCTGGATGGAAGCCCATGTACAAGTTCCGTTAGGAAAAGGCCTGCTGCAAAATCGGCACACTCCCTGTGACGATCTGCTGTTGGCAATGGTTGCCGCAGACCCAGACCAAACAACACACACTGACAGGCTGTTCTGACCTGGGATTTCCCCCCTACTTTTCTCCAGCTTTTGATGGATTATTTTATTTTATATTTTTTGTTTTACTGATAGTTAAAAATTCACTTATGACCATTTTATTACAGTATATACTCGAGTAGAAGCCGAGGCACTTAATTTTACCATAAAAACCTGGGGGGCTTTTTCAGCACAAGAAACATGCGGAAAAAACTCGGCTAATACTTGAGCATATACAGTACTTTACTGTTGAATTCTTCAAATAATTTACAGAAGAAAAAGAAAAAAAACAAAAATGAATAAGTACTCGCTGCATAAAGAGCACAACTGAGACAGTGCCGTTCTGATGATCCAATGAGCGAAAGGGCATGAGGTGCCCTGAGTTCCGATCCCCAAGTAGTCTCTTTAGACACACTATAAAACTTTGAAAATAACCTCATCACTCGTGCACTTACTTTTCACCCCCTTTTCTACACTGAAAACTGTTCTGGAGGAAATTGCAAAAGTTTTTGTTTTCCATGCCCAGTATTGTCCCCTTTGGGAAATCTCAGAAGTTTTCCCACTGAGGTAGGTAACTTCTGATTTCTGCAGAAAGCTACAGGAGAAGTTAAAGAAGTGAAAAAGAGAACAATTTGTATATGAAGAGGAGACATCTCAAAAAGAAATGAAATGTCTTCACATAAGCAGAATGACGTGACAATCAAGTAGCTTTGGGAATTGGGAGACCAAATTGGGAAAGGGAGATATGATACGTAAAAAGAGTTTTTATGAAATACAGGTTTCATCTCTGAATTCCACTCTAAGTACACTGGTGGTAACTAACAGCATAAAGTGCTGTGTTGAAAATTTTGAGTTTACATCTAGACTCAGTGTGAGAAATCATATGCTGTACATGCGGCCCAGAGAAATGGGAGCCATGTTTTCCACAAAAATAGGGCAAAATGACATGATGATATTATGGCAACTTTCAGTTACTAAAAACTCACAGCCATCAAGTCAATTCTGACTCATGGAGACCCTATAAGACTGGTTAGAATTGCCCCTGTAAGTTTCCAAGACTGTATCAATTATTACGGACAATGGAAATTGTGAATAGAAATCTAGACAGGAAAAATGTGATGAAATCTTTTCCAGTGTTATTTATCTGTAACTTCATACTGTTTAAAAAAATAAAAAAACAAAACACCACTTTAGAGACATTCTAACAATTTTATTCCTATGGAGGAGAGGAGCAGGCATAGCTTCCCAAATGCTGAGAACTATTTCTAGAAATATTTTTTATTCCCTTAAATATGTTATTATGAAAAGAAGTAACTTTTCATACCTGTATAGGCACTGTGGGTTTTGTCTACACACACGCTTAAAACAACCAGCATCATAACTCACAAAGTTGCACAGTGGGTAGGGTTCAGCCAGGCACAGTGACTGGATGGGTGCGGACAGGAGTCCTATGAAGGCTTGCTCACTCCCATGTCTGACGGACACAGCTGCAGCTAGGGATTCAGTTGACATCAATAGCAAGGGCATTGCCATGTAGCCTTTCTATGGATCTGTGGGCTTTCTCATACCATGGAAGCTAATCTGCAGGAGTTAAGTGCAGACAGAGAAGGGAAGTGGAAGTTGCCAGTGTCCTAAGGCCTGGATCTAGAAAGCACCAAGTTCTGGTGGCAGAGTGGGTAAGGCTTTGGGCTACGAACTACCAAGGTCAGAAGTTCAAAGCTACCAGGTGGTGTGGGAAATAAGGCTGTCTGCTCCGATCAGGATGTATGGTCTTGGAGAAACTACCTAGGGTTGCTATGAATCAGAATCGACTTGAAGACGGTGCATTTGGTGTTTGGCGGGGATCTGGTACAACGCTGCTTCTGCTGTGTTCAATCGGTCAAGTAGAGCACAGAGTCCAGATTCAGGTGGAGGAAACATAAACCTATTCCCCAATGGGAGAAGTATCAAAGAATTTGGGGCATGTTTTAAAATAGCCACATATTTAATATACATACCTACTCTTCTTCAGAATAAAAGATATGCTCGGAACACATAGAACAATATGGAACATAATAAAGGAAAAAATCTAATTTGTCACGACTGAAATTTCATGAAACTTTAAAATAAGGACACACTTAGTATATATGCTGCTGAAACAAGCACCAGATAAAAATTTTTTAAATCATTTTATTGGGGGCTCGTACAATTCTTAATCATAATCCATACATCCATCTATGTGTCATGCACATTTGTATATTTGTTGCCATCATCATTCTCAAAACATTTGTTTTCTATTTGAGCCCTTGATAACAGCTACTCATTTCCCCCATCTCTCCTGAACTCTGCATAATTAATAAATTATTAGTTTGTCATATCTTACACTATCTGATGTCTCCCTTCACCCACGTTTCTGTTGTCCATCCCCTAGGAAGGAGGTTATATGTAGATCCTTGTCATCAGTTCCCACTCTCTACCGGACCTTTCTTCCACCCTCCAGGTAGTGCCTCTCTCACCACTGGTCCTGGAGGGTTCATCTATCCTGGATTCCCTTTGTTTCCAGTTCCTACCTGTACCAGTGTACATCCTCTGGTCTAGCCAGATTTGTAAGGTAGAATTGGGATCATGATAGTTGGGGGAAGAAGCATTTAAGAACTAGAGGAAAGTTCTATGTTTCATCGTTGCAACCCTGTACCCTGACTTGCTCATCTCCTCCCCGCAACCCTTCAGTAAAAGGGTGTCCACTTGCCTACAGATAGGCTTTGGGTCTCCACTCTGCACTCCTCCTCATTCACAATGATATGATTTTTTGTTCTTTGATGCCTGATAACTGATCCCTTTGAAACCTCATGGTCACACAGGCTAGTGTGCTTCTGTGTAGGCTTTGTTGCTTCTGAGCTAGATGGCTGCTTGTTTATCTGCAAGCCTTTAAGACCCAGACACTGTATCTTTTGATAGCGAGGCACCATCAGCTTTCTTCACCACATTTGCCAATGCATACATTTGTCTTCAGTGATATCGGGAAGGTGGGTATCCACTGATATGATTTTTCGTTCTTTGATGTCTGATACCTGGTCCCTTCGGCACCTCGTGATCACACAGGCTGGTGTGCTTCTTCCATGTAGGTTTTGATGCTTCTGAAATAGATGGCTGCTTGTTTATCTGCAAGCCTTTAAGACCCAGACACTATATCTTTTGATAGCCAGGCATCATCAGCTTTCTTCACCCCATTTGCTTATGCACACATTTGTCTTCAGCAATCGTGTTGGGAATGTGTGTATCATGGAATGACAATTTAATAAAACAACGTGTTCTTGCATTGAGTAAGTACTTGAGTGGAGGTCCAATGTCCATCCACCAGATAAATTTTAAAGAAATTTTAAAAAGTAAAAAATCCCAGGAATCATCAGTGCAAATCAATGCAAAGTATGTATTTCGAAGTCACATATTATTATGAAGTCTTTTAGGCCCGAATTCTAATTCAGTTATTTTTAATATATCTGAAATATATATATATATGCCAGCCAGATAAAGGACTAGTCTATCTATCTGGTCTAGCAATAAGTTTTCTTCCTTCTACAGAGTTTTGGTTTAATCAACTTACATAACACTATTAATTAGCAAGAAGGAAAGCCAATGTGGTGTGAGCTGTTGTATACATTAGCAAATTACGTGCTTTACATGCTTTAACGTAGTGCACAATTTTAGCAGCCAATTTTTACCA
This sequence comes from Tenrec ecaudatus, assembly GCF_050624435.1. Classification (NCBI taxonomy): domain Eukaryota; kingdom Metazoa; phylum Chordata; class Mammalia; order Afrosoricida; family Tenrecidae; genus Tenrec; species Tenrec ecaudatus. The sequence goes on along the minus strand of NC_134533.1, from coordinate 156,642,773 downwards.
AAGAGGAAACTGAAGCACAGACATCTTCAGGTGTAAGTGATGGAACCCAAACTATTCCAGGCAGTCTGCCTTCAGAAGAAACCTTATGTAAAAGGCAAGGAGCAGTGGCACATGCTGTTGGAAAGGCATCCCTCACATGCCATGAAACACTTGTAAGGATGGACAGAGAACCTTTCAATCTGCATCATTTCATCAGAACAAAGTATGCCTTAAACGAGAGTCCAGTTCTGAACAAGCAAAATTTAGTGAAGCAAAACATATAGGTGTTAAAACTTAGTTTTCCACACAAATGACCATAACAGGGAGGTGGTGGTTATGACAGGATGGGGAAGGCGGGGCTGACAAAGTCATTTTTCTTGATCTGGATGATGCAACACAGGTATTTTTGCTTCATAAACAATTGTGATCTGATCATTTATATTATATACTTTTCTCCAAATAGGTTTTCTTTCATATTTCATACTTCATATTATACAAGGTCAAAGAGAAAAATCCTAAGAGAATTACTAAGTCATGAATAGGTAAGGTTCCCCAAGAGGTGGAAGATTTATGAGAAAATCAACAGAGCAATAAGCAGGCAGTCAAGGAGAGAGAAAAGGAGGTGGGAGAAGATATTGGTTGAGCATCCACTGTGACAATTAGCTCTGTGTCAACATGTCTCGGGTAGGGTTCTCAGTGGGTTGGCAAGTAAAATACAGAAATCCTCATGATGATATCTAACATACTCAGCTGAAAAGAAATTCTCTTCGGAGTATGTTCCAAAATATGTGAACAATGTGGTAAAGTAAGTTTGATTTTGGCTGGGTCTAGATCCTGCACTTGGCTTGTATCTTGACCTCAGGCTCTTTGGAACTGATCAAGAGGCTTGCTTGCCATATTACATACGATCCTGGAGGTCATCAGTAGCCTGCCATCTTAGCTGCTGACTTTGGATTTATTCTCTTCTGCAGCCAATTCTGTTGGATTTATCCATCCAACATACCAATTATGGCTTCATAAGCCCCTGCAGGTATGTGAGTCAGGGGAAGCCTCCAGTCTGACATCTGGCCCACAGATTTGGAGCTTGCTCTCCTCTACAATTAAGTGAACCATTTCCTTGCTATTAAGCCTCTCTGTATATATACATACACAGCTTCACTGATTTTACTTCTTTAGATAACTCAGTCTAAGACACCTGCTATGTACTAGACTAGGAACATCCTATGTGTTGAGGACACTCAACGCACAGCCTACACGTGTATTCTGACTCACAGTGACCCTATAGGACAGAGTAGAACTGCCCCTGTGGGTTTTTGAGACTGAAAAACTTTAATATGGGTAGAAAAGCCTTATCTTTCTCCCATAGAGCAGCTGGTGGGTTTGAATCACTGACCTTGTGGATAGCAGTCCAACACAAAACCTATTATGCCAAAGTCTGGTTTCAGTACTGGAGAGTTATAGCATGTACCGTAATGAAGGGACATTGAATGGGAACTGTGGTAGTTACATAATTTGATGTCAATTTGAGACTTATGAATGAAGGGGTGGGGTTTACCTGTCAATTAGGTTGCAGGTGGATGACCTCATTTGGAGGTGCTAAGGAGATAAATAGCTCGTGGGAGGCGGGACACTGGCTCACTCTCTGAGAAATAACACAGCTGACAAGACACATGGAATTACATTCGTGCCCTAAGCTTGGAAGACAGCCCTGCCAGCGCTGAGATGCTAACAATGTCACTGGGTCCACAAACTTCCTACCCACTGGCCTCTGATCTTCCTGCACTTGTGGTCCTTTCATGTGTTTTGTGAGCCCTAAGAGGCCTTTATAGATTGGTATTGGACATATGGGCTGATATTGAACTTATGGACTTGATTTGGACGGGGCTGGAGAGTTTTCTCAATATTCAATTGCTCTTGTATATAAAGCGTTTTCTCATGTCTATGAATTTGTTTCTATTCTACCCAGACTAATACAAGAACATATTAGGGAAGAGAGAAGATAAAAGAATTCACGACAACCTTGCCTGTCAACATGTCTTAGTAGAAATGTTGAGTAGTTAGCTTAGAAGCAGTGAAAACAGAATGTATGAAGGCTTGGGAAATGAGATAATTTAAAATGAGAATATAGAGAGGAAAGAAAAGAATGGGGACACACCATTAGAAATACTTTGGAGTGAGATAGGTAGAGATATAGGGCATTGAGAAGAAGTTTATTAATAGATTAGCTATTAATAATTCTCAATGTACTCATTAACTTTTATTATCAATAATATAATACATAATTGTCTAATAATTGCTTGTGATTATTTTGATATCTATTTGATTAGTAATTAATACCCACTAGTCCAGTGCTATTGAGCTGATTCCTAGAGATGCTATAGGACAGAATAGAACTGTTCCTTAGGGGTTCTGAGACTGGATCTTGTGGAAACAGACTGGCTCCTTTTTCTCTCAAGCACTGGTTGGCAGGTGTGGTCCAATGACCTCTCAGCAGTGAATGCTTAATCTGCTGTGCCACCAGAGATCTTTTGATCTTCAGCATGCAGGATGATTGCCTGATTGATGAACTAAGGCTCTAAAGATAGTAATTTAATACTTTTATGAAACGAGCAGTATCCAAAGCCATTTTATTGAAGAGGTAAAACAGCTTCTTTGTGGAACTTATGTTCTCATACTAAGTCTGATGCTACCTAATAAGTATGGAAGATAAAGGGAGTGGTCAGTGCTACGAAGCAAAGCAAAGCAAATTAACTAAATAAATCAAACAACAAAACACTATGCCCCCCATCTGCAAATATTCCTGGGGCAAGTTTTGTGTATACCTATATTTATGACTTCATTTTGTCTACCTTGTACCCCTCCAGGGGGGGAAAGGGGCTACAAAAACTTAATGGGAAAATGGAATGAAAAGATAATGGAATTTTTCCAAGAACTTTTTGAAGCCTATCATAGTACAGTATCTTTACATGTCTGTTTCCTCCTGGCCTGTAATCTGTGGCAAACAGGGACTGAGACTCTGCATCCTTCTAGATTCTCGAAACGAATCCATAGTGAATTCAAAGTCATCATTCTTTACTCTTCGGTGCTCTGAGAAGATGTAACCTGGATGAGTATTTAAAATGGAAAAACAAAATAAAACAAACACATACCTCTAATATACTCATTTTTTCCAGGCTTTGACTATTTGTCTCTACTTAGTCATAATTATGATACATGGCCTGAGTAATGTTAATAATTAGTACATTTTTTATCAATATAGCAAATTGCTAGACTACATCTGCACTACTACTTCTGTCCTTTGGCTAGATGCACTGTCACCTTTATCAGGAGGGTCAGTAGCCAGTGCTGGCTAAATTTAGCAAAATGATAATTTATGCTACTCTTTGATTTCTAAATATAAATGCTATCTTTTAAACCTCTTTGATGACTGAAAGTCCTTAAAAGTGACAGTTAAATAAATAAATTATAATATTCAGAAAATAAGTGTTAATACTGGCACAATTAACCAGCTGATCAAAGAATCTAAACATTAAAGCTAATCTCAGCAAAGAAGGAGGGCCTGGTGGAATTCCTATTCAGACAAAGTTCCTTGAGTATCCTGTCTGAGCAACCCCGACCTCTCTAGCACAGTCTCCTGTCACAGATCAGAAAGCCGAGATCCAGAGCAATTACCCAACTTGTGAGGCTCTGGTGGGCGATGAGATGCAAAGCTAGGATTAGAATTCAGGACAGATGCTTGGTCCAGCCAGAGCTTTTTTTTCACCACTGCATCACTCAGACTGGTTAATCAAAGTTAAAACTGATTAGTTCAGGAACTCTTAAAACCCCAAATAGGCTTATACACATGGCGATTCTCTTTTTAAAAATATTTAGAATTTTAAAATATCTTAGGTGACGAAATTATCTTTAAAAAATTTATTTACTTTTAAACCAAACTCTTACTGATTGAATAACAAAGCTAAAAAAATTTAAATTTGCCTCCTTTATTTTTTACTTAGTTTGACGTCATTAAAAGGTAGCAGTGGAGTGTGGAGGGGAGGGAGATAGGGGGAACATATTACAAGCATCTACATAGAACCTCTTCCCTGAGGGATGGACAGCGGAGAAGTGGGTGAAGGGAGACGTTGGATGATGTAAGATATGACAAAATAATAATAATTTATAAATTATCAAGGGTTCAATGCAGGAGAGGGGAACGGGGAGAGAGCGGGGAAATGAGCTGATACCAAGGGCTCAAGTAGAAAGCAAATGTTTTGAAAATGATGATGGCAACATATGTACAAATGTGCTTGACACGATGGATGGATGGATGGATTGTGAGTTGTACGAGCCCTCGATAAAATGATTTTAAAAAAAAGGTAGCAGTAAGTCCACACATTTTAAAGAAGCTCTAAAATGATTTTAACTGATTTACTAAACAATGAAAATTGTGACCCAGTCTTTAATTTCTAGATAGTGGTAGAGAGGTCCTATGAATTCGTTTTCTAAATGTGATATTTTTATCATTTAACACTATTGGCTATGGTGTGCACATTTTTACATATACAAAAATAAACAATATGTCCTTACTTATAAAGTAAAGCACCCTTACTTATAACGTAAAGCAAACTATCTTTCACACTACATCTTAGTGAGTTGCTTATGATATCCACATTCCTAAAATTAATCTTGTTTTATTCCCATTTCATGGGAAAGGCATTTGAAATCTGCATTTCTGGCAAGTATGGTTAAATTAAAAAAAATTTTTCCCTGCCAACAAGACTATTTGATTTCAGTTGCTTTAAAACAAACTCTTAAAAATCAATAACAAAGAGGACGCAGTAGTTTAGAGACAAAAATAGGCACTAAAATGCTACTGGTTATACAGGATCTGTTGTGCATAGGTCAGCTCAAGGTCCCAGGTAAACATCTTGTTTGTATCCTGAAGCCTTGTTTTCTGTATGCCTCATACTCTCAGTAGGGTCTAAACATCGGGCCACTGCACCCTATCGATCTTCTTTAAATCTCCAGAATAATAAATTTCAAGGCAACACAGCAGAAGCCGACTAAAGCCCTTTAATTACATCACTGCTGAAAGGAAATCATTGATCAATGGCATTATGGGAAAATAAACTGCCCCCCAAACCAGATCAAAGTCAATAAAATAGCTGACTAGCTGCCCCATTTGGGACCTACGCTAGATTAGTGCTCATGGACAGGGCAGAGATGATTCTAACGCATGCTGCTTACTCTCTTTTTGAAGCTCTCCCTGGCAGGTGTCATGCTCTGAGCATGTTTTTTGATTACTCTAATTAAATATAATATCATCGACAGATCTTCATATTGATTCTTAAGAGTCCCCATTCTAAATGAAAAAATTAGAAGCCTAGAGAGGGGGACTCATAGGGCATCAGGCTATTTTAATGATTTTAGTCCTTTATTAATTTTCTTAATGTTGTTTTATTTTAACACTTAGCAATATCAAGGTGTCATTTACCTGTAGGAATTTGAAATAATAGCAAAATCAATACTTCTAAAACTCCTTCCTCAAATTAGATAAATCCTTCTCAGTTTATATGGACTCACATTCCTTGGTTTAAAGTCTAAATAAATAATTTTTCCTGTCAAGTGTTGCTAATTGTACTAATCATGATACTATTATTGATTGTATTGTTTAAATACATTGCCCAATATACAGAATGAAATAGGACAAAGAACTGTGAAAAAATTTAAGGAAACAATTTTTTAATAGTTTATAGGCATCTGCTTATTAGTTTTAAACAGACAAGATTATTTAAATATAACAAATCCTATTAATTCTACACATGCTTGCTTCAAAATATTTTTTGTATGTGTGGTTAGAAACAGTAATCTACACTCAAATTCAAAAATCCCAAATCTCTTCTCAATTAAGAAAAAGTATAAACTTATAACATGAGAATTATAATAATCTATAATCAAATTTGAAAGCCCCAAATTTGTTCTCAAATAGGAGAAAGTACAATTTTCTAACATGTAAATAATTGTGAGCCCCATACAGTTTTCAGAATTGAATTATGAAATGCATTATTATCTTTCAAGTGAATGTCGGAGTTTTGTGAACACAGTAAATTTGAGCTCGTACAGCAGGGGGCCTAACACATCAGTGACAGGGCTCTTTCATGGTATTCCTTTAGCTACTGGACCTCGGGAAGCTAAAGCCATGCCTTCTTCCCATCCTCCACTTCTTATTCATTCCCATTCCCTCAGGTGGTTTCATTGCTAATGCCCAAATGGCATCAACCTGTTGTTTAGCACATCGATGAAAAGGCCAGCCTGCTGGCTAATTTACCAAGGGATTAAAGCCCTGAACCCACTTCAATCTGCTACTTTGTTTCCATGTAAAATCCTTACCCATGACACCAGTTCCCTCATGTTAAAATTGAAAATCGCTTTAAAAGAAAATTCAATATCAGAACTTTAATAGAGAAACTGCATGCCAAAAAGAATAACCCGCACCTTTCATTGGTGGTATGAACCTGCATTCTGTGAGCCCTCAAATCCTGCGGCACTGAAAACCATTTCATGTATGTTTACTCCTACACGGTGGCGCGAAGGGAAGGAAACCACTCGCTCGAGTGCAAAGCTGCATGTAGACAGCTTACAAGTGATCACTGGCATTCACGTCCTCGAGCTTTTATTGAGTGACAAACACTGGGATGACTGCATTAATTCACTCTGGACAATGGAGATGCCAAAAACAAATCCGAAACTCTCTAGTGCTCAATTTAATAACCATAAACATCTAAACATTTTAATTCTCAGAAAATGATAGGAACACATGGCAATTCATTTTTATTTTAAAAATCTGCACAAAAGTGATATATTTGTTAATGACTTTTTGAATTATGTCAATTTTTATTACAAATGCAGATGAATTCTTAGAAAAAGTTCTGAAGTGAATTCATCTAAAATTCAGCAATAATTCCCCCCCCCAACAATCTGTATTATCAGTTATCAGAACATTAAGTTACAAAGTGGATACATAGGCAGAGATGTAAAATGAACTGGAATAATTATGCAAAAGATTTACATTCATGAGTTAATACACACTTGGCAGCTGACTAACATTTCAACATAAGTATTTGTATATCTGTAAATAGATTCATACAAATAACAAATGGGGCAATGGTGCATAAACTTCCTTAATGATTTTTAATGAAGAACATTACAATGTTTATCACAAAATATGTGTAAAACAGGCATTAAAACGATTTAGAAATATAATTCTTTATATGTTTACAGCTATGGTACTCATTACATTTGAGTGAAAGCAATTAATTGAAAAATGTATAAACCTACATGTATGTCTTTCTGAAAAAAAGTAAGACTAAAACAAAAGTGTCACTTCATATTCGCTGCATTCTTGGTATACTTTGGTAAATCTGTCTCATCAATAACTTCCGTGTTATCAGAATGAAAGTAGAACTCTATAATAAGTAGAATAAGTTTCCATTTTAAAGAAATCTCAACTTTCTCTTGAATCTGCCCCCCTGCCCCAGGTCAGCTGTTAAGAAGTTCAGTAAGTTTACTAGACAGCTCATTATTTCAAGCATTTCATTGGTGCCTATTTATTATTATCCAGAGAAGTGGGGGATAAAGAGAGCACAAGAAAACAGTGGGCTCAATAAGAGCCAAATGATGGAGTAGTTGAGAGCTTGTAGCAGTGACCTGGAATAGATCATTCAGAGAGGGACGACAAACATTCTTGTTTCTCTCTCCATTTCTGCATTATCATGACTAGTGTCTCTTGTACCTCTTGGTGCCAACAGCACAGATTTGCTGGAATGAAAAACAATGCCAGCAATAGATGTGTCAGTGCCAAAAGCTTAAGAGAAAATAAATGTACTCTAAGTTCGGGTCTGTGTGATATTCAAATTCAAAGTACTTCACATAAGGACAGGATACTCAAGGTCCCATTTCAATCACAGTTTTATTATAGCAGCAAATAGGAAATTCTGACTGCCAATAAAAATACTGAATTTGATGCACTTCTGTGCAAAAATCATGGCCTTCAAAGATATTCTGCAAGCTGTCACCCCCAAGGACTATAATGGATTTGTCTTTAAAGAAAAATGTTTAGAGTATGAATTATCAAATGTATTTTATGTATGTTTTCATATTTGAAATCAAGAAATATAAATTATTTTTCTGAGATGACATTTATTGACAAAATTCACATTAAGTTGAATGTTGAGAATTTCTTTAATCAAATTTCATAATAATAAAATGTGTTTTAAGTCTTTCTTTGCTACCAACTAGAATAAATATGTGAAATTTTGGTCTGGCAGTTCACACCACTGGTGGTTGTTCTGATTTTTTATAAGTTCTAAATTTAATAAGTTATTAAAATCTCTAAATTATTTATATAATATAAACATATATATAATAACTAATACTACAAATTGATAAACTGAATTAAACAATGTTAAACCATACAACGAACAGTTTGTTGCTTCATATCTATTTGAAATAAGAAAGGATTTCAGCAAGAAAAATGGTGGGTTTGCACATCTATATCATGGCCGGGGATCTTTCTTCAAAAAATAAACAACTCTGGTGGCAACTGCTAAACTGTCCTTCTAAAGGAAACAATGTTTAAAGTACACAGAAATATTATTGATAACACCACAGAAGTAATCGGCTTTGTTTTTCTCTTTCTGAGAATAACCTGTCGAGTGAAAAAAAGTGTCTACCAGCCCTCATCATTCACCAAAACCCAGACTGAGCTGTGCCTCGGAAAAAGGAAGCAAGACTTTGGAAGCGAAGCTTCGACAAACTTCTTATAAGCTTCTCTAGTCCATTAAAAGAAAGTAATTTAATAAGCTTATAGTTTCTCAGGAAAATCTCATTCAGAGAAATTTTATTGCTAGCTATCTAAATAGTAAATACCTATTATCCTCTCAAAATGAGGCTTTGCTTGCCAAGGGCAAACCCATTGCTGTGATTGTGGAGCTCTGCCAGAGAAACAAGAAGTTAAAAGGTTATAAAGATACCATTAACGTCATGGGACTGTCTTGTCAGGACTCAAAAATGCTTAGTAATTGAGGGTTTTATTCAAAGTGTATTAGCACCCATATAAACAGCACAGTTAGTATTATGCTTTAGGCTTTATTATGTTGCAGCTCAGCGAAACCACTTACAAACAGCTGAATACTGTAAATGTATCTGCTACAGAGCACAACCCACTTTCTCATCTGCTCCTAGCTTGAGTCTTTGAAGAGAATGTCAATAGCATACATACAGCTTAAAGGCAAATCTAGATTCAACCAATGAGAACACAATAGATGAAAATTAACTGGTCTACGTCATGTGTGTCTTTGATAGAAGTTGGTCAGTAAAGGGAGAATGTTCTTTATATTCTACATTTTTTTAAAAAAGGTTATAACTTAGCTTATATTAATGTTCATTAATATATGAAATCATAAGTGATTATATTGATACAACATACAATAAAAGCATAAATTATTCTATATCCTATTATAAAATCATTAATTTAGAGAAACATAGTGATCTTTCTTGCTAATTTTCTCATTTTAGAGCTATTGAATTAATCACAAAGAAAAATATTTACTTTAAATTATGTCAAAAATATGTATCAACTTTAAGAGCTAAATAAATATTAGATATTTAATGAAAATCCTTAAAGTTATATTTGCCTTTACTTTGAAAATATAGATTGTAGTGAACACAGACGATAGAACAGATATAACACTGGGCTATACTGCCTCATAAGCATGTGAAAGTTGCACACTGAATAAAGATAATCAAAGAACTGATGTGTTTGACTTATGGTGCTGGGAAAGAGGCTGAAGTACAGCCAGAATGGTCCTTAGAAACAAGGATGGCAAGGCTTCATCTCACATACTTTGAACCTGTTACTAGGAGACACGAGTCTCTGGAAAAAGACATTATGCTCCATAAAGCGGAAGGGCAGTGAGGAGAGGAAGCCCCTCAATGAGATGGCCTGCCACCGTGGATGAACAACGGACTCACACATCACAACAGCTGTGAGGATGGCACGGGATCGGGCATTAGTTTGTTTGGTTGTACACAGGGTCACTACGTGTTGGAAACAACTCAACAGCCCCCAACAACAACACACCTCGGTTCCAATCAACACTATAAATGGAGGCAAAGTTACTAACAAAGTAACTTGATAAATGCCTCTGCTTCCATTAGTCAAATAAAATGAGGCTTCAAAGACCTTGTGAAAAAAATTCTAATAGTGTTTCTTTCCTTTGGTCATGAACTTGGTTCATGAGCTCATTGGATAAGCACAGTATCAGAGAAAAAGAAAAGTTTGGGTGTTACTCAATGTTTTCTGACTGGGGAAGAAATGGATGGTTAAATTTAGGGAAGCAAACATCAACAAATGGTGGAAATATTAAAATAATTAAACATGAGCTACGGTTGCTATAGTTGTTAGGAACCATGGAGTCAGCCCATGTACCGTGAAACATTGCCTAGTCCTGGGCCATCCTCAAAATCTCCGCTACGTTAGAGCTCGCAGTGGCAGGCACTGGGCCAATTCACTTCCTTTACAGCCCTCCTCTCTCTTTCACTGACTTTCCACATTACCAAGGATGCATCTCTTCTGATACCATGTCCAAAGGATGCGAGACAAAGTCTAGCTATCCTTGTTTCAAAGGAGCATTCTGGATGTACTTCTTCCAAGACAGACCTGTTTGTTCTTCTGGCAATCCATGGTACTTTCTGTAAGGTAGATTTGGTGATGGTAGAAAAAAGTTTCAAAGGTTTATTTCAGAGCTCCTAGGTGAGGTTCACGGATCCCTGATTCGGGGATAGAGAAGTCGCACTGCCCGGGAGGGAGGGGAGTACAGAGAAAGGGACTGGAGCATCCTGAACTCCCAGGCCAGGTTCCCGGGTCCCCAACTGGGGCCCCATGAAGTTGAGCTGCCCGGGTGAGAAGTGGAGAGTTTTACAGCCTGGGTCTGAGGGGAAGGAGTAGCTGGGAATTTTCCACTGCAACTTTGTGGTCCTGCAGATACAGGGCTAAGCAACAGTGTTCAAAGCTTTCTGTACAGGTTAGTCTTCTGCACCTGGGCCTGGAATGCCACCAAAGGCGAAGGGGAGGCCTGGACTCTCGCAGCTTCTTTGAAGTGTTTTCACCAGCTCCGGGTATCTTCACTTGCCTGCCCTGCCAACCCCCGCTTCTGCCTGACACTCCAATATTCTATGCCAGCACCATAATTTAAATGCATCACTTCTTTTGTGGTCTTCCTTATTCTTTGTCTAACTTTCCCATGGATATGAGGTGATTGAAAATACTGGGGCTTGATCAGGCACCATTTAATCTTCTAAATGACATCTTTGCTCTTCAACTTTAACGAGGTCTTGTGCACAGATTCATTCAATGAAATGTGTTGTTTTGGTCTCTTGCCAGCTGCTTCCAGAGCACTGATTGGGGGTCCAAGTAACAGGAAATCCTTGACCACCTCATTCTTTTCGCATGTATCGTGATGCTATCTCTATTGGTCCAGTTGCTATAGGGTACTCTTAACGTCACGTCTTGCTATCAGGCTATAAAGGGCATATACAGCTGACAGAAATGTCAAATTCTCTACTGGAGAATTCACGGACTGGTTGCATATAATTTAATTAATCAACATAAGAAAGCAAAGCTTTAGTTATCAGGTGAACTTTCTGCAGACTGTTAGCACATTCTAGGAGCTCCGCTTTCTCAGTCAGGACCATTCCATTAGAGGAGGGGTGGGGAATGTCTGACCTACAGGCTGTATGTATACGGCCCTCGAAATCATTGATATCACCGAACATCACATGTCTCACCAGAGAGAAGCAGTTCCAGCCATCACATTAGGGGTGAGTTAATTGAATGTTTGTCCAATATGGCCCATGAATGAGGCTCAAAATACCGAAATGGCCCTCGGCAGAAAAAAGGTTCCTGAATTCCCCTTTTGAGGACTGTCCTTAACCTTAGTGTGAACACTGTCACAGATGCTTGTTTCCCTAGATAACAAGAACAAATTCCAGAGAGGCTCTGCCCTCATTAGTATCAAAACTCAAAAAACCACCACCCAAACCTTAAAATGCAGTTTGTGATTGGTATTTTTATTAATTGCATATGCAGTTGGCATTTCTGTCTGATGAGGGCAACACATGAAATATTCTTAACTCTTTAGAATGTCCGCTAAAATTAAGAATTTTTAAGGAATGTAGAGCTCATTTAATGTTAGGTAGAAAATGACCAAGTAGTATTGCTCCTAGCTCTTGATTCTGATGATAATTTTAACAGTGCTTCACAAAAAGTATTATGGTATCCATATAAAAATACAATGGGTTAAAAAAAAGAAACAGCTCGGGCCAGCTCCAATCCCAACTATGTGGACAAACTCCTTATCCCCAAGAAGAATTCCATTCAGAGGACAGCACTGAAGCTACAGCGCAGGGAGAGGGACATGTCTGATCAGAGCACACAGGAGCAAATGAAGAGAGAGTGGAGAACATCCTGACCCACCAAGCCCTGACGACAACAGTCCTGCTCAGAGCTGCCAATGCACAGAGAGGATCATAGGGCCAGCCCCACTACAAGACACGGCATCCCTACAGGGGACAACACTGGAGACACAGTGCAGGAACTGTGCCCGATCGGACCCCACCACACTGAGGTGAAACATTAAGGGCGAGCATCAGAACAGCAAGGGTTGCAGAGCAACAAAGTCCCCAGGGAATAACAAAAAATAGATTTTGGGGAGAGGGCGTGGCATCCCATCAGATTCGATTAGAAAACACTCCTAGAGGTCAAAAAACAGACCTTGACTACTTATAGGTTTTTCTTTTTTCAGTCATTGGATTTGTTGTTTTGTTTTCTTTTGTTGCTTTGTTTTGCTCTGTCTTGTTTTGGGGCATATTATTATATCTGCAGGTCTATCTAGATAAGATAAGCAGGATAAACAACCTGAAGGTGAAAACAATAGGACTGACAATTCCAGGGGGACATTGAAGAGGGGGAAGTGGAGGGGGGGGGAGGAAGTGGGTGTTAACAAACCTAGGGTCAAGGGAACAACAAGTGATCTAAATCTGATGGCAAGGAGGGTGTAGGAGGCCTGGTAGGGCTTGATCAAGGGCAATGTAACTGTACTAGTCTGGGTACTTTAGAGACACAAATACATAGAAACTCATGTACAAGAGAGAGTTTTATATAAAGGTAAAGTGCACATCAAGAAAACATCCCAACCCAGTGCTGCCCAAGCCCACAAGTCCAACATTAACCCACATGTTTGACACCAGTCCACAAAGTCCTCCTCCATCTCACAAAACTACAAGGCCAGCAGTTCAAATCCACTGGTCACTCAGAGGGATACAGATGAGACTGCCTGCTCCTGTGAAGACTGACAGCCTTGGGAACCCTATTCAGGCTCACTAGGAGAAAGAATTGGCTTGATGGCGATGGGTTTGGTTTCACTTTGGACTTTACTATAAGTAATCCTAGACAGATGGCCAAAGTGAGGGAAATAGCATCTCTTTCAGAATTCTGGCTTATAAGTCTTCTCTCTGGCTGTGTTTTATATTATATATAATCAAAAGTCTACACTATATGTATAATTCAATGGACTTACCTCCAGTGCTCTTCTTTGACAACTATCTAAAACTAGATATTTTTTAAGTATCAAAATTATGTTTAACTCTGATGTGACACACAAAACACCCTTTTAGTGAGTGAAATATTACTATTCTATTAGTTTTCTCATTTCTCCTTGGCTTTGGATCAGGCTGAGCACATGCAGATTTCATTTCCTGACACCTCTCTCCCTGGCCCAGAGATAAAAACTGAAACTCATTGTCATTGATGTGCATGGGACTCACAGCAACCCCAGCGTGTCCAAGACTGGAATGCTTTGCGTGTGGACCAAAGGCCAATCTTTCTCCCCAGGAACAGCTGGTGGTTGTGAACTGCCAAAATTGCGAATCATAGCCTAATGCACACCCACTATGTCACCAGGCTCCTAGCCTCCAGTGGAGAATCCATGAATTGCTGCTGGTCAACAGTAAAGTCCTCAAGATTTTTCCAGTGAACTCTTGGCAAAAGAATACTTTATTCCAATGATAGCCAAAAATAAAAGTAAAAAGGAGTCAAGTACTTTATAAGAAAGTGGGCTTATCTATGTGCTCCTTTTGATGTTTTTAAATTTGGCACATTACCACTAGCAAGTTGTCTGAGAATGGCAGCCTGGCACATTTCAACTCTTGTAATTCATATTTTCCACAAGAGTATTTTCAACTCCTCTAGTAGAACATGTGAGGATTAGCCCCCACTAACAAGTTATCAGATGAGTAAAGATACAAGAAAAACATTCTACTGTGCTAATGTTTTAAGTAATAAGTATAATGCATCCAACTCCAACTACCACAATGATAGGTGGGACAAAAGCAAAGGATTAATTGCTTACAAAATACAAAGAAAAAACAAATACAAAAAATAATGATACCACTCTCTCCATGATCTAGCCTCGGGTCCCTCAAGACAAGTTCTTAAAAGCAAATACCACAGTAGTACAATTACGGAGAATATTAGAAACTCATACAATTATCTCTTTATGATTTTGCCCCTTATCTAATGATGAAATCCCTTTACATTTAACCTGCATATAGTTTTTCGAGACTGAGGCATCAACTTATAATTTACTTTTCAGATATTGGTCCAAATCTTCCAAATTGGAAACTATGTAACATCATCAATTTTGGAAATTCTTTTGAGTACATTTAACATTGCACACAAAAGAAAAGGAATGGGTCATTTCTATCCAGTGGTTTTGAGTATTTAGTAGTGTGCATTTATTCCTTCAGATAATGCCACTCTAGAGATAGCAAAATTACACTGCACACAAATATACTCAGGGAAAAAATATAATTATATTGCTGATATGAGAAATTTCACTTGTCCAAGGGGGTTTCAGAAAGTTTATGGACAAAGTTCATTATTGTGCTGTCTTAGGGTCTTCTATTTTACTTCTCTAGGTTCTAATTTCCATTGCACTGACTACACAAAACTCACCCACATTCAGGACTAAGCAATTACTGAGGAAGCTGACAGCTGTAATGCACATAAAATCTCTCAGGATAGAGTTGTTGTTTTAATCAGACTATGCTACAGAGTTCAAGCCCGCTAATAAACACAAATTTGTTATTCAGCTCAAGCTCTGTGTGGTCAGCAAGCCCAGGTCCCTGAATCAAGTGCCCAGAGAAGGGTGATCCCATTCCACAAGCCAGCCTCCTACACAAAGGCACTCCGCTGTCCTTCCTCCATGGGTCGGGAAATCTACCATTCTGTCCCATGCTCTGGTTCCTGGTTCTGCTGCTCCTCTGCAGTTAGAGCTATCTTCTGGATCCAGGAGGTATAATGCATCAGGGTTTCAGGTCTAGAGGACATGTTTCACTCCTGGTCCTTGCTGGCAATGAGATCCCTCCTTCTGCTTCTCAAAGGGCTCATTTATACACAGCAGGGTGGCATTCCAGGAACCACTGTTTACAATTAGTCACAGGTGAATCCTTCTCAGTGTCTCCCACCCATCCCAGCAGACCCATGCAGGAAAAGGATCTTGGTGGAGGAGTTAGACTTGCATCAGAAGGGCCACATTTAAAAACTCATTGCCCCTGCAATTATCTTGGAATTCTATTGTTTTCCCATGTACTTTTAAAAGCCTCTTCATATATACTGTATGCTTTTTTTTTGTAAATTAAAATTGAAAATAAGTATTTTCTTGGATGTTTCACTAGGCATACTTTTTATGTCTGAGATTTAATCAGCCTCCCAACTTCCCCAGTCTCCGTATCTGTGCCCTGGGGAGTATACTATTCTTCTACTGACTTCATAGCACCATTTCGAGATGAGAAACATCATTTTCTAAAGTGATGGACACAGTGCCTGGTAAATAAATAGTAAATGTGTCATATGCAGCTACTACCAAAAGGAATATGTGAGGGGGCACCCAAAAAACACCAGAATTGTGCTGGGCAGACTGGACTTTTGAAGTAAGCATTCCCCCCACTTCGCCCATTGTGGCTTAGTGCACCCAATGGCGCCTCGTGGGAAGGCTCTCTCTGGTCAGTGAATGTTTTCGTAAAAGCAGTTTCACTTAAACCTCATTAAAAAAAATTAATAAATATTTTTTGGGCTCTTACAGCTCCTATCACAATCCATACATCCATCCATTGTGTCAGCCACACTCGTGTATATGTTGCCATTATTCTTTCTGAAACAGTTTCTTTCTACTTGGTATCAGGTCCTCATTTTTCCCTCCCTCTCCCACTCTCACAAACCCTTGATTAATTATAAATTATTATTATTTTCATATCTTATACCATCTGCTGTCTTCCTTCACCCATGTCTCTTGTTGTTTGTCACACTGGCAGGAGCGGTGGAGGGGTGGGGGGTGTTATACATCCATCATTGCAATAGGTTGCCCCTCTCTCCCCCAACCCTTTACCTAGCCTCATGGTATCACTATTCCTATTATTGTTCCTGAGGAGTTTTTCTGTCCCAGATGCTGTGTGTCGAGAAACCAGTGCACATGCTCTGGTCTAGTCAGAGTTGTAAGGTGAAACTGGGGTCATGAGGGTGTAAAGAACTAGAGTGGGAGGACACAAGATCAACAAACAGAATTCTATGTGTTTCTACCTTTCACCAAAGAAACAGACTTAACTTGCTTATACTGGTCCTTTTAAAAGTTCTCAAACTGCTGCTCTGTCTCAAAGCAAAGATTGGCACTGGCCTACAACCCAAAGCGATCGACGAATCTGAAAGAGAGATTGGAGAACTTCTCTCATCAGAGATAATCCTGCTATTTTTATTTCAATGATATACAGAGATAGACGTTCCCCTAATTACTCCGAGGACATATTTGGATAACAATTCAATAACAATCGTACAAATTATGGAAATTTTATATATAAAGCTGCTAGCTTAGTCTAACAAATTTGGAACATATGGTATACATAATTATCATAATCCATACATATACATACATCAATTGTATAAAACACATCTGTACATTCTTTGCCCTAATCATTTTCTTTTTTTTTTAATCTTTTTTTTAAATTTTAACAATTTATTAGGGGCTCATACAATTCTTATCACAGTTCATACATATACATACATCAATTGTATAAAGCACATCTGTACAGTCCCTGCCCTAATCATTTTTTTTCTCCTCTTTTCTTTTTTTACATTTTATTAGGGACCCATACAACTCTTATCACCATCCATACATATACATACATCAATTGTATAAAGCACATCCATACATTCCCTGCCCCAATCATTCTCAAAGCATTTGCTCTCCACTTAAGCCCCTTGCATCAGGTCCTCTTTTTTTTTTCCCCTCCCTCCCCTTTCCCCCCTCCCTCATGTGCCCTTGGTAATTTATACCTCGTTATTTTGTCATATCTTGCCCTATCCGGAGTCTCCCTTCCCCCCTTCTCTGCTGTCCCTCTCCCAGGGAAGAGGTCACATGTGGATCCTTGTAATCAGTTCCCCCCTTCCAACCCACTCACCCTCCACTCTCCCAGCATCGCCCCTCACACCCTTGGTCCTGAAGGTATCATCCACCCTGGATTCCCTGTACCTCCAGCCCTCATATGTACCAGTGTACAGCCTCTGCCCTATCCAGTCCTGCAAGGTAGAATTCGGATCATGGTAGTTGGGGGTAGGAAGCATCCAGGATCTGGGGGAAAGCTGTGTTCTTCATCGGTACTACCTCGCACCCTAATTAACCCATCTCCTCTCCTAAACCCCTCTATGAGGGGATCTCCATTGGCCGACACTTGGGCCTTGGGTCTCCACTCTGCACTTCCCCCTTCATTTAATATGGTATATATATACATATACACATATATACAGACACTTATATCGTTGTTGTTTTTTTTGCATGATGCCTTATACCTGGTCCCTTGGCACCTCGTGATCGCACTAGCCGGTGTGCTTCTTCCATGTGGGCTTTTTTGCTTCTGAGCTAGATGGCCTCTTGTTCACCTTCAAGCCTTTAAGACCCCAGACACTATCTCTTTTGATAGCCGGGCACCATCAGCTTTCTTCACCACATTTGCTTATGCACCCATTTGTCTTCAGCGATCCTATCATGGAGGTGTGCAGTCAATGATATGATTTTTTGTTCTTTGATGCCTGGTAACTGATCCCTTTGGGACCACTCGATCACTCAGGCTGGTGTGTTCTTCCATGTGGACTTTGTTGCTTCTGAGCTAGATGGCCGCTTGTTTATCTTCAAGCCTTTAAGACCCCAGTCACTATCTCTTTTGATAGCCGGGCACCATCAGCTTTCTTCACATTTACTTGTTCACCCACTTTGGCTCCAGCCGTTGTGTCGGGAGAGTGAGCATCATAGAGTTCCAATTTAATAAAAGAAGGTATTCATGCATTGAGGGAGTGTTTGAGTAGAGGCCCAAGGTCCTTCCGCCACCTTAATACTTGACCTATAAATATAGACACATAGCTCTATTTCCCCATCTTCCTATATATATTTGCATGTACATGTCTTTGTCTAGACCTCCATGAATGCCCTTTGACTCCTAGCTCTTTCCTCCATCTCCCTTGACTTTCCTCCTGCCCTACTACCATGCTTCATTGCCACCTGGGCTAGAGTATACCTCTTCTCTAAGCAACCTTACCCTTGATCATTTCCCACCATGCCTGCCACTCCCCCTTCTCTACCATTTGGGGTCCCATGTTTTTCCCTTGTCCCTGGGTTTGTTAACACCACTTCCTTACCCCCCCTACCCCCCCACCCCAAGTCCCCCTGGAACTGTCAGTCCCGTTGTTTTTCCTCCATATGTGAACTTTTTTAATGTAAACTTTTCACAGATGAAATTTTATTATTTCATTGTTATTTGCTCAAAATATGTATTTCATTTCCATGTACTACCATGAACAATAAAAACTTATGACCTATGGTTTTCCTGATAGCTAATCAAATTATATAATTTCTTTATATATGTACACACACATGAATATGACTTTAATCTTGGTAAAATTACAAAACTTTAAGAGTACATTAATGGTTTTAAAAATAAATAACCACCTCAGATTTATGTGTTATAATGGATACTATATAACCCAGGTCCAAGCCCACTGCTCCTCAGTTGATTCCAACTACAGTGGCCCTACAGGAAAGAACAGAATTGCCCCACAGTTTCTAAGGTTACACATTTTTATGGATGTGAACTATCACATCTTTCTTCTGTGGAATGGCTGATAGTTATCTGTCTTACACCAGCTGCCATATCTTTCCCCCTTGGAGTGGATGGTGGATTTGAACCACTGATCTTGACGTTAGCAGTCAAATACCAAACCCAAAGCACCAAAAAGGCTTCTTAAAGTCATGTATAGCTATTGTAAACATTGGACCTTTCACAGTAGGCTCAGGGGCAGTTAATGGGTAGAGAAAACGCCTCTCATTCTCCAGAGATAAAGAAGGAGAAATTGTTTGTTGCTCCATGCTGTCCAGTTGCTTCTGACACACTCAGCCCTCTGCACAGTAGAAGGAAACAGGCAGAAGTACATACTCACTTTTTTAGGAGGGGAAGGGGAAAAAGCTGAATCCTAATATTTCTAAAGTCAAGACAAGAAGAAGCTGGTAATTGATAACTCCAAAGTTTGTGGAATAGAACATTTAATTGCCCAGGTATTCCTTTTAGGCTAGAGTACTGAGAAGCAAGGAGGTCATCCCCAATGTAACAGCACATTTAAAAGGTGTGACTTCCGGGAAGCAGTAAAGCTTACCTCTGAGCATCAGGGTTGCAGAGGCTATGGGTTATGGAGGGAGAAAGAGGAGGCTTTCTACTCCTGTAAAGAGTTGCAGTCTGGGAAATTCACAGGGGGCAGTTGTACCCTGTCCTAAGGGTCTGAAATCACTCAATGCCAAAGAGCTTGGTTTTGGCTTATTTTATGGTTTACAGTGGAAGCCCTAAATCACTTTTTGAGTTTCCAATAAGATCCAATCTTGACTGAGTACTTTTTGAGCTCTGAGAAAAAGCTCTGCCCTCAGGCAGAGTATATTTGAAAGTGGACGACTACTGCTCTGCTAGCAGCCCAAGGAGGGGCCCCCTCACTCTCAGGGACTTGCCTGGGTGTCCCCTTGATGGAAATTAGAGTGCTAGGCTGGCCGTGGGAAGCCCTGGTGACGTAGTGGGTCACAAGGTCAGCAGTTCAAACCCACCAGCCACTCTTGGGGAAAAGCATGAGGCTTTCTATTCCTGTAAAGATTTACGTCTTGGAAACAAACCCACAAGGGCAATTCATTGCTGTAAGGTCATGATGTGTCCAACTCAATGGCAGTGAGTTGAGGGTCGCATTATCATGAGCCTTGGACCAAGGGCCCTGAATCAGTCGTGTAAGCTTTTTTAACCTACAATAGTATATGGTTCCCAATAATGGGCCAATTCACAGTTCAATAGTACTACCTTCAACTGTGATAAAATGATATGCTGTATATCATGATTTGGGGACATTTTCTGTTGTTCGCCATGCCCTACATAAACGCTGGATGCCTGAGAATCCATTATGGCCTCCTGAGGATGGTCTTCCTCAGACTTGTCTTTCTCTGTCTTTGTCCTTTTTAAGATTTAATAAGTGTATGTCTATAAATTATATTTGAATTTGGAGGTCTGCTAGGTGCAAACTTATCAGCTGGATCTCACTAGCCACTCCACTGGAGAAAGATGAGGCTTTCTGTCCCTATAAAGATTTTTAGCCTCAAAAGGCCACAGGGCAGTCCTAGTCTGTCATGTAGGGTTGCAATGAGTCACAACTAAGACAATGGCAGTGAGACAATAAGTCTCAAGACAATCTCAATACATGATTCTCACTACATAATATAAAATTAATGTACTACCATGAATAAAGCGCACAATCCTCACCCCTCACCAATATGAAAACAGTAAGGGCACATCACAGTGCCTTTTCCATAATACTACTGCACCCTAAAACCAAACTGACTGCTGTAGTGTCCATTCTGACTCCTGGAAACCCCAAATCCTTCCGAGAGGAACTGTGCTCCACAGATTTTCTTTGCTACCATGAGTCCAAATAGACTCAATGGAAGCTAATAACAAAAGTCTTAAGACAGCATGGCACCAAGTCTTTCATCTGCAGTGCTGCTTGCTGGATTTGAACCCATTATCCTTTGGTATACTAGCCTAGAACCATTTGTACCATCCAGAGGCCACAAGACTACTATTACCTCAACACAAACCTCTCCGTCTTATTTAGGTTTTCATCACAGACTAAATTTCATTGTTTCTTTAGAGAACTATATATAATGTCAATCTACACACCTATATATTTCCATCGCCTAACACCCTATAAGACAGAGTACAACTTCCCTTGTGAGTTCTCAAGGCTGCAAATCATTATGGCAGAAAGCTTTATCCTTCTCCTTCAGAGCGACTGGTGGTTTCAAACTGACCTGGCAGTTAGAAGCTGAATGCCAGGTGCAAGATTGCTCAGTTTCCTTGGCATTGGGGGTTCTGGTCTCTGCGTGGAGGTGTGGGTGCAAATCCCACTTCGAACAGTTTCTGAGAAGCCCTGGTGAGAGAGTGGGTTTCTACAAGTTGGGTTTCTAGCCCCCAAAATCAGCCGTGTGAAACCACCAGCTACGTTGTGGGTTGAAGATAAGACTCTCGGCGCCCATAAAGATTGACAACTTCAGAAACCCAAAGGAGCAGTTCTACACTGTCCTACTGAGTGGTTCTCAGTTGGAACGGACTGCATGACAATGATGGACACGATGCATGACATATACAGGGGTGCTAGTGGTTACAATTTTGTTTTCAATAATTCAAAACACCGTAACATGTCTAAGTACTAAAATAATTACTTTTCTTGACATAATATCACTTTTTTTAAAGCTGCAATGTGATTCATGTTTGGAGATGTTTCTAGTGAGTCACATCCTTTAATATTATCCAACAACAGAAAGCACTCAGGCCTCAGACAACCGTCCCTCCTCACTGCCATTGTAAAGTCCTTCTAAGGTGGCATTGGAGCTCTGGCAGCACAGTGGCTCTGTGTTGGCCCACTAACCATGTCAGCAGTTTGAAGCCAGCAGCCACTCAGTGGGAGAAAGGGGAGGCTTTCTACTCCCATCAAGATTCATGGTCTTGGAAACTCAGAGGCAGTTCTACCCTGTCTACTAGGGTAACTAGGAGTTGAAATTGAGTCGAAAGAAGTGACTTTTTGGTTTAAATTTCATTTCCCTGTTACTTGGTTACTAGTGAAGCTAAGTAATCTGAATTTGCTCCATGGCCAGTTTACTTCCTGAGGTTTCTCAACGCCACTTAGGAAAATGGTGAGTGATGTGGTTGGGAATGAAGACGGGACCACTGAAAGAGGACGCTGACCCTCCTCTGGATCCCGAGCACTTTCCTTCCCCCAAGGACAAATTTCCACTGCACTGCTACCTTGCTTCTCCTGCAGGATCACATTCATGTTCTTACTACCTCACTTCTATTTCTTCAAGATAATTAATTTTAACCAGGACCTATTTACCCAATCATTCCACACGATAAAAAACCAACTAGTAAGGCCAAGGCAAGTCACTGATCAACCTTAATCTTTTCTCAAGTGGAAAGCAGCTAGGAACAAATTACAGATGGCAGTATCTTCCTTTCGAAGTAAAGTGTCATAATAAAAACTGACATTTCCGAATCAGGTGAAACACAAGCCAAGTATTAACTGATTCTTTCACTTCAGGGGCTGTGTGATTTGGGAGAAAGTTATGGCACCTAAGTCTTCTATTTCTCAAAAAATAAGGAAAAGTCTTTTAGAAAACGGTCACTGCCTAGAAAATATTACTATATTTAGAGAGCACTTGCGTGTTGTACACGCAAAACCAAATGTGAAGCTGTAGAATCATAGCAACCCTCTAAGATCGGGTGGAGCTGCTTGAAGGCTCTCCAAGCCTGTACTTTTTCAGGAAAGAGACTGGTACACCTTTCCTTCATGGAGGGGTTGGTGAGTTCAGACTACTTTTTCAGCTGAGCACTTAACTACAGCAGGATCATAGTACTTTTTCATGAAGATTCCAGCCTGGAAACCCTATAGAGTAGTCTCACGTTGCCTGACATAGCTAGCATCAGTTAGAATCAAATTGACAGCAAAAGGTTTTCTGAGACTAGAACCTGGGCGGTGCAAAAGGTTAACTGTGTGACTGCTCTCTGAAAGGCGGGGCGAATGCACCTACAGGTGACAGCGACCGCCTTCTGAAAGATCATAGTCGCTGACAGCCCTGTAGAGCATGGGTCTACCCTGAAACACATGGGTCGCTGTGAGCTGGAATCAAATCGACAACAACTGGTCTGGTTTCATTTATTAGAGTATAGAATCTAGTATCTTAATGTCCATAATGAAGTTAGAGTGTTGGCATAAATGAAGAATTTTAAATTGATGTAACTCCAGTGCACTCAGATTCTGGCCATGAGTTGTAAGCCAACCCCTCGGTTTCAAGTCACACATCAACTCAGAGGTCTTAACCTGCAGGGTCAGCGAAGATTCTCGTCTTGGGCAGAAGGTTGTAAGGGGTTGTCTTGGGAAGAAGTAGGGGGGTAGTACTAGTTTAAGCAGTCTTTGTCTCTGTAGCCCCACAACTTTAGTCTCAGTAAGCCTACAGCAATTAGAGTCAGGAAGAGATAAATCACTTCTAATTTTCTGAGACTTTAGGGAACTGAAAAAGTAACAATTGCTCTCCCTGATCCCCATTTATTCTGTTCTGGTTATCAAGTTATATTCCAAGTTACATAAAATGTTGATGATATACTCAGTATAAAATCTGGTGTGAGTTTCTGTTCATTGCCTTTAAAATCCAGGTGAACATAAGAGAAAACTGGTAGGTCTCTACAGTTTTCATGGGAGAAAGAGAAGCTTTCCCAACCCCCATTCCTATTAGTATGCAGTTTCTCTCTTTTCTGATTTAAAAGAAGCATAAATCAAATTATCTCACAACAAATTATAAATAACCCAATGTTACTGGCTTGTAAACCAGATAAATTCAAATAGACAGAGTATTTCTAATTACCTAATTTTAACCCTATACCCACGCGTTCCCCCCCCCCCTCCCATTTTAGGTAACAACAACTTGGTCAGATTGGAGGGTCTAAGTGTCTTCATAAGTTTGCCTGCTTGGGCCTATAATGTGCCCTCGAGCAGGTATTGCACTTCAGAGTCCACGTGAGACTGGATTAGCTCTATGATCCTACTAAAGCATCTTTGTGAGGTGGATATAGTGTTCTCATTTTAGACTGTGAATTAAATGGATAGAAACAATTATGTTTTACAGACAAGACTAAAAATAAGATTACACAATTTTGAAAACATTTGAAATTACTGGGTTAGAACATTTTATTACATGTCAGAAATCCATATATTATAATTTTCCCACTTTAATGTCTTCCTTAATAAATACTCACTGCCAGAGAATCAATTCTGAGTCAAAATGGGCCAATACAAGCCCTAATGACACACACTGGGCTGCTAACCACAAGGTTAGCAGTTCGAAACCACCAGCCACTCCTCAGGAGAAACATAAGGCTTTCTACTCCTATAAAGATTGATAGTTTGGAAACACAGAAGGACAGTTCTACTCCGCCATTTCTGGTTTCTATGAGTAATAAATACTAGGTTTAAAAAATCGAAATCAAGGGCTCATCACCCTGCTCACAAAGTTTAAAGAGAGTTAACTGCTTCTTATAAAAAAAAAAAACAACAACTCTACTCACAAGCATGTACTCTGTATGCTTCCTGAAATATTTAATACCTTAAAATTCCCCCCCCACTCAATACCTTGTAATCATCTCTAAATCTAATGGGACCTAAATGCATTTCATCAGAAATGAAATTCTTCAATGACTGCTAAAATGAGAATCAAAAAATTATTATAATCTAGTAGTTTGGCTTGCAGCAAGCATTAATCAGAAGTCATAATAAATCCACATGCTTCTATAGACAGCACATTAGTCAAACAGTTTTCCATGATAACGACATTGACTAATGTGCTCTGAGTTAGAAGGGTCAATCATAAACTCATCAAATGCTTCATTTAATTTCTTAATTTGGAAAAACACAATTTGTTTATGGGAAAGATATCAGGTGTTCGTGAATGAATAATGGCTATGAAACCAAACTCCATTAATCAGCCCATGATTACAAATGACTCAGAGATTGTTTATTCTAATTTCATTCATTTGGGTCAACAAAGAAAACATGAGCAAATGAAACCATTTGGAAAAAAATGGCACACTTATTTCTCCATATTTAATAAGGCAATGATAAATATTCTTTCAATAACTGTATCAAAAGGACTTTATTACTTAGGTTGATACTATTTCTTTTTACAACTGCGTTGTGAATGTACATGATTTATAATGAGAGTAGGTAAGAAGAAAACAAAACAATATTTCTTCATTGCCACCAAAGGTATACTCCTTTAATAAGACTTCTGATTCTTCAGACAAAGGTAGTCATTCCTTGCCCCGTGTATCCACTGTACTCTGTAACTCTATCCTTTGGCTTACACATGCCAAAAGCCCAAACCTCTGCCATCAAGTCAGTCTGACTCGCCCAACCATATCTAGCATTTCTGAGACTATAAATCTTGACAGAAGCAAGTAGCCTCATCTTTTTGCCAGGTAGTGGCTGGTGGGTTTGAACTGCTAACAATGCAGTTAACAGTCCAACCTTGAACCTACTACAAGGCTACAAGGGCTCCTTTAAGAGGGTTCAAATATGGTAGAGTTCAAATCCATATGAAATAGACAAATGGTTTATATTACTATGCAGCACTGTAAGCATATGTTTCCATTACTCTCTACTAACTAATGTGAGTTCAAGGAGGCAGAAATAGTGTTTTAGGAATCTCTGCATTCCCAGTGTCTAGTACAAGGCCTAGAACTCCCTGGGCGGCATCAGTGGTTAAGTGGTAGGCTACCAACCAAAAGGCTAGCTGTTCAAATCCCTCCTAGAGGTGCCTCAGATGAGGCAATACTTAAAAAGATCACAGCCACTGAAAACCCTATGAAGTACAGTTCTACTGTATAAGACCAGGAATTATAATAAACTCAACATCAAATGGTCAGCATAAGGCCTGACATAATGTTTTTTAAAAAATCAGTTCTAGGGAAAAATAACCAAATTTGTAGATATGTCTGAGGAATATCTCTAACACTGTTGCATTATTCAAAAACCAAGGAAAACGTGGGCTTACTTATGCTTACTAATATATAGTGAATAATTTCACATTTTTTCACAGAAAAGATTCTGCTTCAAGGTATGCCGGCACCTGCCTCTCCCAAACCCACAGCACCTTCCCACAAAATCAAAACCTCACTTCACATGTACAGCCCCTGACAAGGACAAAGTATCCAGTAAGCATGGGAGCACCCTTAGGAGAGCACAAGTGGGTTACTTGTCTGCAGCCACCCACCGATCATAGAGACCCCGTATAAGCATATTGTTTGTAATAAACCCATGTGCATAGGAATGGAAACCCCCAGGAGCAATACTTCTTGACTTATTTTGTACATGACTCATTTGATAGACCATATCTTTACTTATTTCTTGGCGCATGCCGTTTTTTTTCTTTATGGTTTGGATATCACTTTGCCTTGTTTTCCTGTCTTTTAAAACTGCTGCTAAATTTCCTTCAACCTTTCCTTGATGGCTCAAAACATCATTATGAATGTCAGTGTCAACTGGGATGAAAACTGTGGTGCCCTTGAGATGAGAGGGCTTCCAGTAATTCAATTCTTCTACTTTTAAAGATCTTAGGAGTATTTATAGTTAGTCTGTGTCTTCTTTGTCAGCTGTTAACAACAAAATTCCAGAACAAAATAAAATAAAGAGACCCGGCTTACTGGTCTGATAGAGACTGGTGGAACCCTGAAGACTGGGCTTTAGCTCCCTTCAAGCATGGGACTGAATTCACCCCTGTGGCTCAAGTTTCGGCCAAACTATAGGTATACCAGCTATGTAATTACCTTTGAGTGGAAGACATTCTGCAATACAAGCAGCCACATGAGGTGAGAAGACAACTTCTGTGCAGGGATACAAATCAGAAGGCAGGAAGGGGAAGAGGGAGGGACAAATGGAAATGGGAAGCACAAGAGGAAGTGAGAAGAGTGCCGCTTCAATGTGTGATTGCCACCAGTGTCATAAATCAAATGATTATGAACTGCGGAGTGGAAAACCAATTCTCTTCTTAACTTCCACTCAAATCACAATAAAACTTAAAACTCACAGCCATTGCAAGGATAAACAGTACAGAGAGGTACAACAGACATATAGGAAATCAGACATCAAGTCACACCCTTGCAGACATCAGACTTAGTTGGGGGACTACCACCAGGAATATGCACATGAGCTTGGGTCAGTTTTATAAGGGATGGAATATTTGAAATTTGCAATCTGCTCATAGTAGGCATAATTAAAATTGTCTTTCACTAACTTGCATGTGCTAGAGGAAAGAGAATGGTGATGTACTTTGGATCTGATCAACACTGGTATCTGCTTGATGGAGATCTCACTCATCTCTAAATTCTGGTGAAGAACTAGATGGTACTGAGAGAGAAACAGCCCTGTGAGTTTAAAGAGCCTACTTTGGCCACCATCCAGGAGTCATCCAGCAAAGTCCAGAATAATCATTGATGTGCTACCTTCAATCTCTGATCAAAAGGAGGGAATGTGTTAGTACCTAAAACTGAAGACACTTCAGCCAGAGTCCCGGAGTCTTGAAATAGTCCTCGTGCCATCTTGGGTACCTGCACTCATGTCTAACTGAGCAATGTCCCTGAGAGTTCAGGAAGGCAGGGAAGAGCAGTTTATCTATGGGAAAGACTGATAGATGTAGCAGGAACACAAACAAAGAATAAAAAAGGCAGACTTAAAAGAGTTCCCCTTAAGATTAAGACAAGTAAATAGAAGAAGGCAATCTCCTTTATTTCCCCAATTCTGGCCTGATTGCACAACAAAAGACCTCTCTTGACTGCCTTTACTACAAAAGTTTTTTTTTTTAATAAAACAAAATACATGTGGAGATGTTACTGTTTGCTCTGCTGAAAAAAATCAAACAACCAGCTCTCTGCTCCTCCTGATGCCACAGACAGCTGCCTTCCTGTTCCCGTGCAGTTCCAGCTACATCCCAGAGACACGTGGTGAAGGTCGGTGTGAACGGATTCCGCTGCGTTGGGCGCCTGGTCACCAGGGCTGCTTTCCTGTCTGGCAACGTGGGTGTTGTTGCCATCAGTGTCCCCTTCATTGATCTGAACTACATGGTCTACATGTTCCAGTAGGATTCCACCCACGGCAAGTTCAATGGCACTGTCAAGGCTGAGGATGGGAAGCTTATCATCAATGGGAAGGCCATCTCCATCTTCCAGGAGCAAGATCCTACATCAAGTGAGGTGAGGCCGGTGCCGAGTTATGTCGTGGAGTCCACTGGGGTCTTCACCACCACGGAGAAGCCCAGCTCACTTGAAGGGTGGTGCCCAATGGGTGATCATCTCTGCCCCTTCTGCCAATGCCCCCATGTTTGTGATGGGCGTGAACCATGAGAAGTATGACAACTCCCTCAAGATTGGCAGCAATGCCTCCTGAACCACCAACTGCTTAGCCCCCCTGGCCAAGGTCGTCCATGACAATTCTGGCATCATGGAAGGACCCATGACCACAGTCCATGCCACTACTGCCCCCCAGGAGACCATGGACAGCCCCTCTGGGAAACTGGTGTGATGGTCGTGGGGCTTCCCAGAACATCATCCCTGCATCTACTGGCACTGCCAAGGCTGTGGGCAAGGTTATCCCGGAGCTCTATGGGAAACTGACTGGCATGGCCTTCCGTGTCCCCACCCCCAATGTGTCCGTCGTGGATCTCACCTGCCGTCTGGAGAAAGCTGCCAAGTACGATGACATCAAGAAGGTGGTGAATCAGGCGGCCGATGGTCCCCTAAAGGGCATCCTGGGCTACACCGAGGACCAGGTGGTCTCCTGTGACTTCAACAGTGACGCCCACTCTTCCTCCTTTGATGCTGGGGCTGGCATTGCGCTCCACGACAAGCTTATTTCCTGGTAGACTCAGCAACAGGGTGGTGGAGCTCATGGTCCACATGGCCTCCAAGGAGCGAGAGCCCCCTGGACCAGCAGCCCAGCAACAGCACTAGAGGAAGAGAGGCCCTCAGCTGCTGGGGAGTCTTTGCCCCAACTCAATCCCCCAACACACTGAGAATGTTCCATCCAGACCCCCTGCAGGAAGGGAAGGGGCTTAGAGAGCCCGACCTTGTCATGTACCATCAACAAAGTACACTGTATCCAGAAAGAAAAAGAAAAGAAAAACTCAAACAACCAACAACTCTGTGTATAAAACTACACTGCATGTCAACCCCTTTCTCACCTGTCTTTTCTCTATTGGCATAGGCAGAATAAAGTTTTGTTTTGCCTCACTAAAAACAAAACAAAAACTCAAGGCCATTGAGCCAATCCTAATTCACAGCAACAGAGTAGAACTGCCCCTGTGGGTTTCCACAACTGTAAATCCTTTGCAAGAATAGAAAGCCTCACCTTTCTCTCTGAAGTGGCTGGTGGTTTTGAACTGCTGACCTTGAAGTAAGCAGCCAAATACATAACCCAGTACACCACCAGGCCTTCAAATCAGAATAAGGAGTTAAAAACAACAGCAACAAAAACTATAGGATACGCAAGAAAATATAAACCAATGACCAATGTATATTTATAAAACTAAGCTGATAAGTGACATCAACACACCCTACTTAGCACAAGACCAATGAAGCAGTAAGGACATAGAAGAGATACACTAACTATAATCAATAGGTCAAATTTTCCTAAATATATATTGGTCATTGCTGCTGTTGTAAATAAGCTGCTGTTGGGTTGGTTTCAACTCAGGGGACCCTTCTGTAAAACACAGACAAATATTGTCTGGCCCTGTGGCATCCTCACAATCATTGCTATCTTTGAGCCAATTTTTGTAGCTAAGGAGTCAATCATCTCCTTTAGAGTCTTTCTCTTTTTTATTGACCCTCCACTCTATGGTACCCTTTGCAAGTACTGGTTCCACCTGCTAGCACGTTCGGAGTATGTAAGCCCAGTCATCCACCCTTTTAAGGAGAATTCTGATTATACTTTCTAAAAGATAGATTTGTCCCTTCTTCTGTCAATCCAGGTTATTTTCACCATTCTTCACAAACATCCAAATTCAAAGGCTTCAATTATTCTGTCTTCCTTATATAAATATATATAGTACCTAGTTTTCATATGTATACGAAGAGATTGAAATACCATGGCACACCCTAGTCCTCAAAGTGACATACTTGCATTTAAACGCTTTTATAACTTGAGATACATGTGAGAGTTGCTGTTGAATTGGTTCCAACTCATAGTGACCCTATATACAACAGAACAAAACACTGCCCGGTTCTGTGCTCTCCTTAGGAGTGATGATTGCAATGTTTAAGCCCATTGTATCTGGTATTGGGCCTTTCTCTTCTTCCCTGCCCCTCTACTTTACCAAGCATGATGTCCTTCCTCCAGGAACTGACAACAGTGAGATGAACTTCAGTACATGAGCTAAACTCTCCCCATCCTTGTCACTAAGGCAGGGGTCCTCAAACTATGGCCTGTGGGCCACATGTGGCCCGCCAAGCACATTTATCCGGCCCGCCGGGTGTTTTTTACTTCAAAATAAGATATGTGCAGATTTGTTCATAGTTGATTTTTTTTTTTAAACTATAGTCCGGTCCTCCAACGGGTCTGAGGGACAGTGACCTGGCCCCTGTTTAAAAAGTGAGAGGACCCCTGCTCTCAGAAGCACTCTGGCTCTACTTCTTCCAAGACAGAGCTGTTTGCTTTTTTTGGCAGTCCATGGTATTTTCTTCGGCGGCACCAAAGTTCAAATGCATGGATTCTTCTTGGGTCTTTCTTATTAAATGTCCAATTTTCACATACATATGAGGTGGTTAAAAACACCATGGCTTGGATCCCCAAAGTAACATATTTTCTTTTCAATGTTTTAAAGAGGCCTTGTGCAGCAAATTTACCCAACTAAATGCATCTTTTGATCTCTGGACTGCTGCTTCCATGAGCATTGATTGTGGATGTCTGACAAAATCCTTGACAACTTCAATCTTTCAGCAAGCAAGGTTGCTGGTTGCATATAGTTGCATAGTTTTCAGCAGGCATATTGCAGGTTGTTTAAAGACCTTTCTCCAATCCTTATGCTACACTGTTCTTCACATAAGCCAAGTTCTCTGATGATTTGCTCAGCATGGAGACTAAATTAAGTACAGTAAGAGGTTACAAACCCTAATGCACATCTTTCCTGATTTTAAACTATGCAGCATCCCCTTGTTCTGTTCACACAACTCTTTCTTGATCCATGTACAGGTTCTGCAGGAGCACATGAAGCGTTCTGAAATTCTCATTCTTCTCAAGGTTCTCCATAGTTTGTTAAGAAACACACAGTCAAATGCACTGGCATAGTCAATACAACAATTAAACATCTTTCAGGAATTCTTTGATTTCAGTCAAGATCCATCTGACTTCAGCAAAGATTTTCCTTGCTCCATGTCTTCTCCTGAATCCGGCCTGAACTTCTGGTAGCTCCCTGTCAGTGTACTGCTGCAACCATTGCTGGGTGATCTTCTACAAACTTTTACTTACATGTGATAACAGTATTGTTTTATAAGTTGCGCATTCTGTTCAGTCACCTTTCTTAAAAAAAGAGTACAAATATGGATCTCATCCAGTTAGTTGGCCAAAGAGCTATCTTACAAATTTCCTAGCATAGGCAAATGAGTGCTTCATCAGCTTGTTGAAACATTTCGATTGGTATTCCATCAACTTCTGGAGCCTTGTTTATAGCTAATGCTTTTCAGTGCAGCTTGGATTTCCTCCTTCAGTACCACTGGTCCTTGCTCATATGCCACCTCAGACATGGCGACTAGTTCTTTTTGGTGCAGTGACTTCTTTTGGTGCAGTGGATTCTTTCAGACCTTCTTTTGATGCTTCTTGCATCATTCTATATTTTGGCTATACAATTTTTCAGTTATTTAAACTCAAATTTGAATTTTTTTCTTGAATGTTTTCGGTTTATGATACACTGATTGTGTTCTTTATTTTTGGTTTTCTTTTTTTAAAAAAAATATAATTGTTTTATTAGGGGCTCATACAACTCTTATCACAATCCAAACATGGGTTGTTGCACATTTCATTAAAATGTTTTACTTGGTTTTCTTGAGCTGTATTTTGAAATTTTCTGTTCAACTTTTTACCTTCATCATTTCTTCCATTTGCCTAAACTACTCTATGATTAAAAGTAAGTTTTGGAATCTCTTCTGAGATCTACTTTGATATTTTCTATCTGTCTTATCTGTGTAAGGACCTTTTGTTTTCTTCAAGTATGAATGCTTGTTTCTGAAATCCTCCTATAGCTCATCTGGTCTTCTGTTATTACTGTTAAGTGCGTCAAATCTGTTAAGACGTTCTCGAAATTCAGCTGGGATGACCCAAGGTTGTATTTTAGCTCTCATACACTTGTGTTAATTTTCTTCACCTTCAACATGAACTTATATATGAGCAACTGATGGTCTGCTCCACAGTCAGCCCCTGGCTGGGCTTTGGCAACTAATTTTGAATCTTTCTATTGTCTCTTCCCACAGATGTACTCAATTTGATTTCTGTATATTCCATCTAGAGAAGTCCATGTGTATAGCCAGCATTGTGTTGTTGATAAAAGGATTTGCTAAAAAGTTGGTCATGCAACATTCAATCAAGGGAACTCTAGCTTCGTTTCTATCCCTAAGACCACCTGTTTTCCAACTACTCTTTCTTCTTCTTGGTTTCCATCTTTTACATTCTAATAGCGATAATTATCAATGCCTCTTCATTGCACACTCGATCAATTTCAGACTCAAGATGTTGGAAGAATTCCTCAATTGTACATCACTAGATTGAGTGGTTGATGTATAAATTGGAATAATAGTTATATTCACTGAATATCCTTATATACAGAAAAATATTATCTTATTACAAACAGCATTGTACTTCAAGATAGCTCTTGACATGTCTTTTTTGACAGTGAATGCAAAACGATTCCTCCTCAATCTGTCATTACTGGCAGAGTAAACCATATGATTTTCTGACTCAAAATAGTAGTACCAGTTATATTCTCCTTCTTGGAGGTTTCTTGGGAAGCCTCAAACCGTGGGAAGGTTTCCTCCCATACACAGTATATGCTGGCTTCATAGTGGGGACTTATTTAACTTTTCAAGACAGAAGGATGTTTGTTGGTGACATATTGCTGTGTTGTGGCTATTACATGAGTTTATTCTCCCGGAGGAGTCACTGTTTCAAACTTTCTTTTCCTTTAGCTCCTGTGCAGTGAGATCAGACTACCAGTTACTGTTTTCTGTGTTATTGGGAGGGTGAAGAGTTCGAGATTAGGTAATAGTTAAGTGCATAGTTTGCATGTGTCACCCCACCTGTACTATCCCACCAGAATTCACTGGACGTCTGTGTCCTACACATTTATAAAAACCTATCTTATCTAACAAAACTTGAAAAACATGAAACAATGGTGTTTGCATTCCATTTGTAAAACCATAACCAAAAAAATCTTACAAATAAAAAGTTGTTTAATGCAACTATTAACATTTTAAAAAATCTTTTGATGCAGGTTTGTCTATTGGAATACATAGTGGTTTCATTTCTTGATTTCTGATTTGAAGGGTATTGGTTGTGGATCTCTAAAAAATGATATCTTTGACAACATCAATCTTTTCTCCAATCAACATGATGTTCTTACGGGTAAAAATTTTGAGGATTTGTGTTGTCTTTTTCTTGATATGTAATCCATATTGAAGATTGTCACATTTTTTAAATCGCCATCAATAACTATTTCAAGTCCTCTTCCCGTTGAACAAGCAAGATGTGTCATCTGCATATCACCAATTGTTAACGAATTTCTTTCAACACTTACGTCCTATTCTTCAAATACTCTAGTGTCCTCAATTATTTGTTCTGAATATAGACAGAATGAATATGGTGAAAGGATACGACACTGACACTCATCTTTCTTATTTTAAGCATTGCGGTGTCCCCTTTCTTTTTTCTTTTTTTTTGATGCCATGTGTCTATGTGTACTGTGTTACCTTCCAACCCTGAGCTTCAAAACAACCACTCCAGCCTGCTGGGAGCTTAGTAATCTGACCAAAGACTCCATCGGCCCAACTGCAGGATCTTGCAGGAATGAAGCAAGTCTGTCCCGTGTTAGGCCTGGGGCTTTTTGGCTGGAAGGAAACCAAGCTGAAGGGGATGTGATGTGTCTTCTGTAACGGCAGCCAGTTATGCTGAGGAGACAGAGCGCTAGACCCCCATTTCTGTGAGGGTCGGACAAGAAGGCATCCTTTTCCGTGGGAAGAATACAGTGAGCGCTAGAGGAGTGTCTCTGAAGAGTGAATCCCGAGCACCAAGACAAAGGATGAATGAACGCGATTCCTCTGGTTAAGATGGACTGTGTGTTAGGTATCTGCATTTGTTCCCTGCCCCCACCCCCCAGCAACTCTAGGAGATGAGTAGGTGTCTTCTCATTTCATAAATGGGGAAACTGAAACTCAGTGGAGATGTGATCAGACAGCCACGATCTTGAATTCATGCCCCAGCTTCCCCCCCCCCCCTTCGGTTGTTGTAGAGGGATGGATCTCTTTAAAATAATGCCCATCTCTTCTCTCCGAGCTGTTGAGGGTGTGGACAAGCAATGGGTTCTGGGTTTCCCCTTCCTGAGAGCCAACTCCTGCTCAGCCTTGTAAAGCCTTAGGCTGGGTTTTCAACTTCTTGAGTGACAGTTTCCCTGCTTGCAAGGCAAGCAATGCTGCTAGCAGCCTGGCCACAGACTCAGTAAAAGGTCACAACCATCAAGTCACTGCACTCGTGTCCAGGTGAGATGCCAGGCTCTCTACCGTCCAGATGCCCTCGGGGAGAAGGGGCTCAGGCCAAGGCTCCTAAAGAAGGTCTACGGTATGGCACTCCTGGGCCTCGCGAAGAGGGGTCTCTCCAACTTTGGAGCTCTGGCTTTTTTCCAGCCCTTGCCCCAAGTCTCGAGGGTGAGCGCTGAGTGTGTTCACGTGCTGACCAGTCTTTCTGAGGGTCAGCTAGAAGATAGGGGAAGCCATACCTCAACTCGGTGCCAAAGCTGCGAGAATCAAGTGGAATGAACTCTGGGGAAGATGCTCTGGGAACTGTAAACTCCAATGCAAGCGAGACGCCAGGTGCCGTGATGTCGCCGCACCTCAATGCTTAATCTCTTCCCGTTCTCAGGGCTGTGTTTCACCAGCTTTTCCTTCTGTAGGGAAATGAATACTAAGCAGAACGGGTTCCCTAAGATCAGGGGTGGAAAGTGATCTCTCCCTCGGGAGCATGAACAGAAGCATCAGCTTTCCTGTTCTCTTTTCTCCTCCTGCTTCTCCTCCTTTTTTTAACATCACAAAAGTCATTCTCAGGTAGAAATGCTCAGCCCCGCTTGGTGGTTCTCATAGGGGGAGCCCGGCCACGAGAGCAGGAGAGCCTCCGAGAGCGAGAACCAGGGAGAGCTTTTACTTTATTGGTAACCCCCCCTTATTCTTTTTGAATGTCTGCCTCTTGGTTTTATAAGCATAAATAAGTATTGTGGAATTCTCGTTCTTCACGTTACCCACAATCTGTTATGATCCACACAGCTGAACATCTTTGGATCATCAATGAAACATAACTAAAGATCTTTCCTGTGCTTTACAAAAATTTACCAAGAATTATCTGCTTTCAGTCAAAATCCATGTGTCAACTACACTGACATCCCTTAGTTCACATGCTCATTTGAATATGGCTTAAGTTTCTGGTGATTCTTTCAATACACTGGTGCTACTGCTTTTAAATGATCTCCAACAAAACTCTACTTGTATATGATCTTTCAACATTCTGTTAGGCCACTTTTTCTTTGGAATTGACAGACATATGGACCTTCTATGTTGCAGTGAGATGACTGTATAGTTGTCATCCAAATTTGTTGGCATAGATCAGTGAGCATTTTCATTGTTGCATCTGTTTGTTGTATCGCCTCATTAAGGAAATTAGATGTGCTGTTAATTCATGTAACCTTGTTTTTCACCAATAGTTTTAGTGCAGCTCAGATTGCTTTCTTCAATACCATCAGTTATTATTGATCTTTATAGCTGATGATAGGAAAAAAACTTCCTTCTCAAGTGTACATAGAGTTTCATAACAATAAAGAAAGCAAAAGTCAGCTTTGTAAAGTATAAATATTATAAAATATTCTCCAGTCAAAACAAATTAAAATCAGTAATTAATAATAAATCAAATTACCAAGCAGTTCATACACCTGGAAATGAAACAACTCCCAGGTCAAAGGAGAAATATAAACAAACAATTACTCCAATTTAATAACAAAAAAACTACACTTAGAATTTATGAGCTATATTTATAGCAGTAATCAGAAAAAAATTCAAATACAACTCAAAGAAAGAAAATACATGTAAAACTTGGAATTTGAAAAGCTAGCAAGAACAAAAGCAAATCAAAAGAAAGTACAAGGAAAATAATAGGGACAAAAGAAGGTTGGAAAACAAATGGCAGATATAATTAATATGATACCAAAATTCTCATTAAAAATTAAAAAAATATCAAATAAAGGAAAGTATATACAATGAAGAGAGGAAATAGAAAGATGTCACTGGAAGAGTAAAAGTGACGACACTCATTTGTAGGCCACTGGACATCCCCTTACAGAAGGGTCTCAGGGAGGAGACAAGCCAGTCAGGGTGTGATGTAGCAACGATGAAAAATACAACTTTCCTCTAGTTCCTAAATGCTTCCTCCCCACCCCACCCCACCCCCACTGTCATGACCCAAATCCTACCTTGCATGTCTGGCTAGACCAGAGGAGGTACTCTGGTACAGATGGGAACTGGAAACACAGGGAATCCAGGGAGGATGATCCCTTTAGGACCAGTGGTGTGAGTGGCGATACTGGGAGGGCATAGGGAGAGTGGGTTGGAAAGGGGGAACCGATTTCAAGGATCTACATGTGACCTCCTCTCTGGGGGACGGACAACAGAAATGTGGGTGAAGAGAGACGTGGGATAGAGGAAGATATGACAAAATAATAATTTATAAATTATCAAGGGTTCATGAGGGAGGGGGGAGGGAAGAGAAAAAATGAGGAGCTGATGACAGGGGCTTGGGTGGAGAGCAAATTTTTTGAGACTGATGAGGGCAATGAATGTACAAAAGTGCTTTACACAATTGATGTATGTACGGATTGTGATAAGAGTTGTATGAGTCCCTAATAAAATGATTTTTTTACATGATGACACTCACGAAAGACTACTTGTGGGCTTCTAAGCATAAAAGTTTGAACATTTCTATGAAATGGATAATTTACTAAGAAAATCCAGTTTACCTGAAGTATACTAATTCCAGGCAATCAAACTCACTGCCATCAAGTCTATTCTGGCTCCTAGTGAAGCTATAGGATGGGAGACAATGGCTCCTGTGGGTTTCTGAAGCTGTCGATCATTATCATTTGGGGCGTTTAGCACACTGGTGTGCTCGGGACACACACTTCCTAACCGCACAGCAATGTTAGAAGACTCACACGAACAGCCCTGGTGGCACAGCGAGTTACTCACTGGCTGCTTCTACCAGAGGAGAAAGAGGACACTGTCTGCTCGTATACGATGTACAATCTCAGACGCTATAGGGAATAGTTCTGCCTATCCAAAAAAGGGTTGCTGAGTCAGAATTGAATCTATGAGAGTAGGTTTGGTGTTGCTTTTTGGTCTGGTATAAAGCTATATTGATTAAGACAGAGTTATATTGGCAAAAGGTTGGAAAAACTTAGATTGAGGGAACAGAATTAAGAATTCAGAGATCTGTTCAATGGCAGTCAACTGATTTTTAACAAGTGTACAAAAAGTGAGAAAGAACCAAGAGAGAAAAGACTGTCAACCTTCATGGATGACAAAAAATTATGGCCGAGGTCCAGAAACTTGTAGATGAAGACTGGGACTTACTGCAGCTGGGATCTCACGTGGTTCGGCACTTTAAAATTTAAACAAACATCTCGGCCTCAGCAAGCTTTAGGCTCTATGGGTGCCAAGTGTTACATCAAGATCAGCTAGCTGAAAAGTGGCATTCTTTCGATCAGTCTTTTAAGCAATACCAAAGCTAATGAAGCAGACTTTATGGAATGACTCATAACTGGGGGACAAGACATGGATTTCCCAATCCAATCTAGAGAGAA
The DNA here is from genome assembly GCF_050624435.1 of Tenrec ecaudatus. Lineage (NCBI taxonomy): Eukaryota > Metazoa > Chordata > Mammalia > Afrosoricida > Tenrecidae > Tenrec > Tenrec ecaudatus. The sequence continues at coordinate 156,604,425 of NC_134533.1, read as the reverse complement.
TGGTCCAATCAAACAATGGATTCCAAGGGATCTTCTAGGTCCGTTCAATTCAAGGCAGAGAAATCAACTTAGAAGGTATGGTGACTATTTGGGAGGGGTGTGGGGATTGCTAAGGGGCAATTTTGATGGATTTTAATGATACAGGGCAACCATGGGGTTAAATAAAAAAGAAATTTTAAGGAACTGCATTGGTGAAAACAAGGCCAGCAAAGTTGTGTCAAGAATTTCCCCCCCCCAACACGATAATACACTGCTTAGTTCTGAAGGGTAGCGAAGATTCTTTTTGCTCCCCAAACTCATGTAATGTTGAAAAAGAAAATGATTTGAGTTCTTCAAGGATGACAAAACTGCATTTTGATGTGAGGTCAATGGAGAATTCTTTGGGGAAGGATAAGAAAAATGAAAACACTGTGTGCAGAAGTGTACAGGTCTGGTCGAGGATCCATCAAGTAATGACTTCACATTTTGATATTTTTGTTTAATAAAGGTTTCTAAGATTTTTTTCAGCTGTTTTTTACTTTCCCTATATTTAGAAATATGAAGGGGCTTCGAAAAGTTCATGGAAACTCCCTCATCTTGTCATTTAACTCTTCCGTGGACTTTTTTTGAAGTCCTCTCCTATGCAGAAATAAAGTCGGATAGACCTATATGTGTTGTGAGTGTAGTCCCTTTAGCCAACTCACATCTATTTCTTCTGCCTTCCTGCCTATGTAGCCACACTTAGATTAGTGTTTGTTACTAGTGATGTAGGAAGAATTGTGTATGTTAGTATTCACTTGAAGTCTTGACTTGAAGTCTTGGGCATCTCTCTGAGCATTTTCTGTCCTTAAGTGATTTTGGGCTGATCGCCCTTATTGTAAGCTGCTGTTCTCTTCGCACAACCCAATACGTGTGAGTTCTCTAGTGCAGGTGCCCTGATGGCATTGTGGGTTAGGGCAGTTAACCCCTACGCTGATGCTTCAAAATCTGCCAGTTGGAGAGAGAGGAGGCTGTCTGTCAACTCCTGTGAAGAGTTACAGTCTCAGAAACCCTTCTTGCGTTGCAATGAATTGGAGTCACCTCCACAGCAGTGGGCTTAGTTTTGGTTTGTAATTTAGTACAATTTACCCTCCCTTCTCACCGCTCACTGTAACTATCAACTCATTTTTCTCTGCATGCAAATCTTTCCCTGATTTTTATAATAAAATAATAAACTGATGCAGTATTTGTTCTTTGTGATTGATTGATTTCACTTAGCATAATGCCTTCCGGGTTCATACATTATGAAGTATTTCGTGGATCCCTTGTTGTAGAACCCGAGACTATAGTCCTTAGTTATTTTTTAAGCCTGGAATTGAATTTAGCCCCATGGCTCAACTTTCAACCAAACAACAGACAGAACTATGAGATAGACAAAAACCAGGAAGGTACATTCTCTTTAAAACAATGGCAACATTTGCCAAGAATAAAGCTCGAAGGGAAGAGAGGACCAATGGACATGGTAAGACACAGAAAGAAATCTAGCTCTGTATCTGTTTACCAAAGTGGGAAGAGTTTATTGTGGAAACTGGAATCAATATCAAGAAACAAAATGTGTATGAACTATTCACTAGAAATCTATTTCATCTGTACATTTTCACTCAAATAGCAAAATTTTTTTAATTAAACAAGTAGGCAAAGATGACATACAATAGCAAATAAGCACACAAAGAGCTGCTCAACATTATGCATCATGTGGGAAATGCATATCATTATTACAATGAGATACCCTTGTATGTATAGCCAAAATTAAAACAAAACAAAAACAAACAAACAGTACCAAAGTACTAGCAAAGATATGAACCAACAGACTTTTTCATAATATGTTGGTGGGCAGGTAAAATGACTAGTTCAGTTACCTGGGAAAGTTGTTGGCAGCTTTTCATAAAATTAAACATATCCCAGTCCTAGATATTTGTCAAAGTGACATGAAAACTCATGTCACCCCAAAACTTACATATGAATGTTTATAATAACTTTATGCATTTGTAATGATCATATGTACTCGAGTATAAGCCGAGTTTTATAAAACATTTCTAAATGCAGTTTTTGTGGTAAAATTAGGTACCTTGGCACATATTTGGGTCAGTTTAGACTTGAGTATATATGGTAGGTACCACTGAGTCAGTTCCAATTCATAGCAACCCTATGTCTAAGAGATCGAAACAATCCTTGCCCTCATCTCCCTAAGCGCTCTTTAACTAATGAGTCCACACGATGACCTGCCGCTCGGCGACAAGGACCAACCACTGACACATGCTGCAGCACGGGCACAACTGAACTGGTTGACGCTAATGAGAAGAAACCAGAAGCACACAGGTACACACTGCAAAAGACAAAACTGTAGGGACAGGAAATACGTAAGTGGTTTCCAGGACTGGGAGAAAGAGGGACCCATGCGAAAGGAACACAGGAAGTTCTGGAGGGGTTGGGATTGTTTTGCCTTGATTCTGAGTTTGCCTTTACAACTGTGTGTATGGGCAGTTGCCAAAATTCAATGAACTGTGACTTAAAAGACTACATGTTACTATACATAAATCACATATTTTTAAAAAGGTATTGTTTATAAAACAAACAGGCAAAGCATAGAGATGGAGAAAAAGTTATAAAATATATCTTGACTTTAAAAACTTCATAGCAAAATTACAATATCTTTCAGTTCCATTTTTCCATGAACTTTTGAAGCCCACTCATATAAAGTGAACTCTTATAACTTAAAATACAAACAATTTCCAAAAAATGTTCAAGAGCTTTGAATACTTATTTCATAAAAGTATGCATTAAAAGATGCTATTAGAATTCCCCAATGAGATACAACACACCCAATAAAATTGCTAAAATTAATGCGAATAAACCAACACCACCAAATGATGTCAAGAACGTAGAAACGCACTTTGTCAGCTTCTCATAAAACTAAGACTATGCTTACTATTCACAAAGAAATCCAATTCTGAAGCATTTACTCGAGAAATGAAAATATGTATGTTCACATATAGTCTTTCATTCAAATGCTCATGAACGTTCTACTGGTACACTGCCCACCAACTGGTGACCAGATGAACTGGTACAGTAATACAAGGGAATACGATACCGCAATAAAAAGAAATGACACTGACAGCAATGTGGCAAACCTGACAAGTATTCGAACAAGTGCAAGACTACAGATACCAAAGACTACATACTCTAAGATTACATCTACATGGTATTCTAAAAAGAGCACTACAGTGACATAAAACAGATGAGCCGTTTCTAAAGTCCAGCGAAGATTAGAGAGGAATCACTTCAAAGCACTTCTAGGGAACTTTTGGGGTAATGTAAGTGTTCTTTTAAGTATGCTTTTGGTGGTAGTTACATAACTATTTACATTTGGTGAGACTAATTTGCGTTTTATACTAAATATTGGAAAATTTAATAATTTGATAGCTCTAAATCCGACGACCCAGAAACAGCATCCTATTAACATTTGATATACATCATCCCGAATACTTTCTAAAGCAAACATTAACTTTTAAAAAAACTAAAGTAGGATCAGGTTTTTCATGCTGTTCAGGTGCTTCTTTCTCAACTCCACAATGTGACTTTGCATTTCAATATAGGTACCAGGGACACTGGGATATATGTATGTATGTATGTGTGTGTGTGTGTGTGTGTGTGTGTATACACATACACATACTGTGAACTTCCCAGCTGTGAGTGGACACTAAAAATTTCTATTGTACAATATCTTTTTATTGCCATTCATTATTTGAACCTTTGCAAACTTAAAAACTCAATATACAACTCAGTTTAATTCATAGGGCTTGGATTTTCTAAGGAATAAAATTTTTACTTATGCTAAGTAAAATGAACAGACATCCTTTACAAAAGTAGAGCACATCCATATGACAGGAGCAAACATGAAAACGAGGAGTTTTGGGTCGGGAGAAAGACTTACTTGTTGCATCGAGTCTTTGTAAATTTAGGGGAAGATGCTACACTCACACACAAAATGGGCCATTCTATTTAAACAGGTTTTTTTTATTATTATTAATGAAAGAAAAAAGAAACCCCAGGGTCTAAAATGTAATGAGTGATCCTATTAGTTCCACCAGACTAAAATCATACAGTCTACGTATGTGGTCTTTTTAGCCACATCTGTCATGAACCATTTTTACACGACAAAATGCAAAATACTGAGTGCTGATTTACTACATGAGACCTGGGAAAGTGTTCCTCATGTGATTTACCCCTAAAAAGAAAGACTGTTGTGTTGGAAGTGAGGTAACCATTCTTTGAAGTGCAAGCGCAGGATTTACACATTTTAGAACCAAATCCTAACACAACGAACCCAAACAGAGTAAATAAAAATGTAGTACACTAAATGTAATAGAAAAACAAAGTAAACATCCATCATTATTTTCTTAAAATCCAAATATTTTGCTTAGTTAGAAAACAAGAATCATTTACAAAAATACTTAAAATACACATAAAGTGATTTTATAGTAGATGCTCAATAAAGGGCACTCCTTATTTTAAATATTTCATAAATCAGTTTATTATGTATTTTATACTCTGATGTCCTAATCATTTTAAATGTTCTGTTATACTAAAATGGACATTTTACTGAACATAAAGTATTCACTCTAGAAAAATTTCGAATTATTTCTTTGACTTAACATCTGGAATCTATATGAATTATTCTTTGGTAAATTTCTTTACATAGTATTATTGTACCCTTATGAAGAAACAAAAACAAGGTTTTTCATTTCTCTAATAAAAGATAGGTTCTTTCCAAATTTCCTAATAGTGTAAATTCAAAAAATATCTAAGGGTGTTCAATCGCCCACAAAACCCATTACATAATTCTGCAGTGAATACATTATTTACAGGGATTCTAAGGCTGCTGAAAAAGAAACTGCATATTTGATATATAAACAAGCATTCAAATCTTATACACTTGTCAGTCTTTCAATAATGAAGTCGGGGAAAATAAATTCACAGACACCCAAGTGAATTGGCAACTGTAAGTGACAGAAGCCCTTCTAAATCCTCTGTTTACACTGGGGATTAGTGGAGTAGATTTTGATTTGCAAACTGAACAGCCCATGGTCAAGGGAACCTGCTCCCTGTCAGCCTGCAGGGCATAAGGACAAAGCATGGTCCTGGTAGGAAGTGACCCATAAACGTATTCCTACCCAGGATTTATACAAAGCCAGTCTGCCTCACAGAATCTCCATATGACCATTAACTGGCCTGCAAGGCCTGCCAGGAGGCCTAATTACAGGTCTACAGAGCCCAATCACAAAAGCTGAAGGGCTTTAGCCTAGGGATGATCTGCTTTATACTGACTTGAGAGAGTCCATCTAGAGGACCCCAAAGAAAGAGGTTTAGCTTTAAAATTCTCCCCAGAGATGCAGCATTGTGCTCAAGTCTAGAAAGCCCACATGCAACATACTTCAGCTAGGCTTAAACACACCACCCTCCAAAATTAACATTCAACTACTGTCTGCTTAACATCTGTTCAAACATGGCAAGTTGCTGTGATATTGTTAGGCTCTAGCTGATAGCTTTCTTCTTACTAAATATTATTAGGAGTAAGTAATTGCCATTTAAATATAAATGTGTACATCATGATAAAACAAATGACAGGCTTTTAAAAAGAAATTGTTTACTTAAAGATTTACAACTGGAAGCACTAATTACATGTTTGGATTAACACAAAATAAAAATCATGTTTATTATAGATAATTGGAACGTAACATTTTCAAGCTGATTTTGCATCAAAGCTCTTCAATTTTACATAATTTCTGACGTTTCCATAAAACATAATTGATGAGGAAAAGCTGTAGCCACTTTCTGAGCCAATAAAATCATTTTCTGTTTAACTCAGTTGTTCCCTGGATAAAGTACCATTCTTAATTCTTGATCACTTTTCTAACAGTACATGCATGCTTGCATGAAGAGCATGTGTAGCATGACCTCTCTACTTCATGAAGCCTCTCCAGGGAGGCTATCACAAGCTACCTACTCCTACTTGCCAACATTTCTAGAATACTCACTCATGCACTAGGTGCTGTTCTAAACACTTTACCACGTTAATTTCTTTGGACTCCATGACAACTCTCTGGGGTATATATGAGTATCATTTCCATTTCATAAATGAAAAAAACAAGACTCAGCAGGCTTTGATAACTTTCCCATGGTTTCAACAGTAAAGAGTAGAATCCTGAAATAACACTCAGGCCCATCTGATTCAGAACTTAGCCATAATACTATATCATCTCTGATGCTAATAGCTAACATTACTGAATATTTGCTATGTACCAGGAACTGTCCCTAAGTGCTTTTTGAATGATAATTCATCGAAGTCCTACAACAAACCCAAACCACACTCACTTCCATCAAGTCAATCCCCAGCAAGCCTACAGAACAGAGAAAGGTTTCTGAAGCTGTAAATTTCTACTGGAATAGAAAGCCTCATCTTCTTCCTGGGGAGCAGCTGGTGAATTCAAACTGCTGACCTTGTGGTTAGCAGCCCAACTTGTGCCACAATGCCACCAGAGCGCCCAACCCTATAACAGCCACCTCCCTAACTAGGTATTATTAACATCTCTCTTTTACAGATAGATGAGAAAACTAAAAGGGTACAAGGGAGAGCCACCTGCCCAATGTCACAAGGTCAGTCAGTGGAGCTGGCCATAAAGCTAGGCTATCAAGGACAACGAGGCAAAAGCCTACATATGAGTGAGTGAAGTTTGAAAACTATCTATATGGAAGCGAAATTAACTTTTTCCCAACAGTTTTATTGGTATGCAATTCACATATCATAGAATAGTTCAATCACATCAAGAAGAGTTGTACAATCATCACCATAATCAGTAAATTAACTTTTCAATCACTTGCTCTATTTCCAGGACCAATGAACCCCTCAGGACCCGTGGTGAGAGTGGCGATACTGGGAGAGTGGAGCGAAGGTGGGGTGGAGAGGGGGAACCGATCACAGGATCTACATATAACCTCCTCCCTGGGGGACGGACGACAGAAAAATGGGTGAAAGGAGATACTGGACAGCGTAAAATATGACAAAATAATAATAATTTATAAATTATCAAGGGTTTATGAGGGAGGGGGAGCGAGGAGGGAGGGAAAAAATGAGGAGCTGATACCAAGGGCTCAAGTTGAAGGAAATGTTTTGAGAAAGATGATGGCAACAAGTATACAAATGTGCTTGACACAATGGATGAATGTATGGATTGTGGTAAGTGTTGTTTGAGCCCCCAATAAAATATTAAAATAATATTTCTCTTAGACAGAAACCACATTTTGTAATAACTTGGCTTGTTTATCTGAGCCCTGTGCAGATCATAAGTCACTTTAAACCAGTACAGATTTGGGGGCTCCAGGAAGTGTTCCTGGTGCGATGCTTTCCGAGCAACAGAATGGACAACTCTCAGTATCTCAAATACTTCAGAGTTAGACTGCACTTTAGGGACGTGTTGGAACTTCCAGGATAATCTGGTTAGGAAGAGAAATGGCTGGCGTTTCGCTGAACAAAAACCAAACCAGTTGCTGTCCAGTCAAATTCAACTACGGCAGACCATGTTTTTCAGAGTAAAACTGCTCCGCGTGGTTTTTCATGGCGGTGACCTTTTGTTTAAGAAGTAGATCAACAGGGCTGTTATTCCAAAACAATGAGTACATTCAAATTGCCAACTTTCTGGTGATCAGTCAAGTGGTTCACCGTCTTGCCACCCAGGTAGCTAGGACTCGGCTACCAGATGCTCAATGAATACCTAAAAAGAATGAAATATCAGTTTGACAGGATACAGAAGAACTGGGCTAAGAAGTCCCCATGGGGTACAGTGGTTAAGCCCTTGCTGCTAAGCTGCTAACTGAAAGGTCAGTGCTTGAAACCCACCAGCCACTCCGGGGGTAGGGATGAGGTTGGGCACAGAGATGTAGCAGCCTGATTCTATAAAGATTACAGCCTTGGAAAACTTGGGGGGCAATTGTACACGAGCTTGCTATGAGTTAGAATCAAGTTGTCAGCAACAGCTTTGAGTTTTTTTATGGTTCATTCCTAAATATATATAACATATTACTTGGTCATAGTATTATATATATAACTAATCTATGATTTTATAATATTAACTTAATTAGTATATAACTCAGCAAGAGTCATTAAAATGCATATCCCTAGTTGGGTTTAAGATTTACATTAAAAAAAAAAGATCTGCAACAGACAAAAATGCTGAAGATCATAATATATATACTCCCTAAGTTGTCACTCTACTCCCTATACACGTCACTATAGTCTCTCTTACCCCTCTCCCCCTATATAAGTCTACACACATACATATACATATAGATCTGAAGGGCAACCAATAACAGTGGCTGCAGTTTATTGACAGGGAGCAGCCAGGGGCTCAGGCTGGATTCGAAGAGGACATGGAACAAGGGATATCATTGCTGATGTCAGATGGATCTTGGCTGAAAGCAGAGGTTACCAAAGAGGTGCATGTGCTTCACTGACTATGCCAAGGGATTTGACTGTGTGGATCGTTAAAAAACTACAGAAAACTGCGAGAAAAATGGGAATTCCAGAACCCTTGACTGTGCTCATGCAGAATTTGTACATAGATCAAGAGGCAGCAGTGAGACTAGAATAAGGGAATGCTGCTGCTTTAAAATCAGCCAAGCGTGCGTCAAGGCTGTAGCCTCTCACCATACTAGACAATCTGTATGCTGAGAAAATCACCAGGGATGCTGGCGTATATGAAGAAGAATGTGGCATCAGGTTTGGAGGAAGGTTTATTAACAACCTGCAACATGCAGATAACATGATCTTGCCTTCTGAAATTGAGGTCAGGAGGCACTTGCTGATGACGATCAAGGATTGAAGCCTTCAGTGTGGATTAAAACTCAAATGTAAATAAGACCAAAGTCCTCGCTAATAAGTAACATAATAATAAATGAAGAAAAGGTTGAAATCATCCAAGATTTTACCTTGCTTCAATCCACAATCAATTCTCATTGAAGCAGCAGCATTCAAGAGATCAAAAGATGAGCAGTATTACGTATATCTGCTGCAAAAGATGTCTTTTAGAGTATTTGAAAGCAGGAATGTTACTTTGAGGACTAAGGTGCACCTGATCCAAGCCATGTTATTTCCAATTGCCTCACATGCCTGTGAAAATTGGACATTGAATAAGGAAACCCGGAGAAGAATGAATGCATTTGAATTGAGGGGCTGGAGAGGAATGCGAAAGTAACATAGACTGTGAAAGGGTTAAACAAATCTGTCTTGGAAGAAGTAAGACCAGAATGCTCCTTAGAGGCAAGGTGGTGAGACTTCATCTTACATAGTTTGGACAGGTCAGGAGTCATCTCTGGAGAAGGACATTATGTTTGGGGCAGTAGAGAGGGACAGTGATGGAGGGGAGTCCTCAAGGAGATGGATTTGCACTGTGGCTGTAACAAGGGGCTCAAGCATAGGAACAATTGTAAGGATGGCACAGGGCTGGGTGGGGTTTCATTCTGTTGTGCATAAGGTTGCCGCGGGTTGGCATTGACTCAATGGCAGCAGACAAAATAACATACATAGATATGCATGCATATACATATATTTATATGTAAATTTGGGGTTTAACATTCATGGGAAAATTCCCTTGTTTATTCAATTTTTCCATAAACTTTTTGATGCTCTTATCATATATGAAAAGAGTACTTTTTTCCAGACTTAATTTTAATCCTTCTGCTTTATCAATAAAACATATTTTAGTACTAACAATTATATTGATGCAAAAGAGGGAGGTTGGAGTGGAGATCCAACACCCATCTGTAGGTAGACAACAGGACATCTCCCCATAGAAGGGTTAAAAAGGAAAGGATGATTCAACCAGGGTGCAGTATAGCACCGAAGAAACACACATCATTCCTCTAGTTCCTAAATGTTTCCTTTCCCTCGCTACCATGACCCAGTTCTACCTTACAAATCCTGCTAGACCGGAGTACACACGTTGGTACAGATAGGAGCTTTTGACACATGGAATTCAGGACAGATGAAACCCTTGGGAACAGAGTGGGAGCAGCGTAATCATGAGGGCAGTAGGTTGGTGGGGGAAAGGATGAGGGGGAAAGAGGGAACCCATCACAAGGTTGGATATATAGCTCCCTGCCCCAGGGGTACGAATAACAGATGTGAGGGTGAAGGAAGACAATGGACAGTGTGAGATACGAAATAACAATACCATATAATTGATATCAAGGATTAATGAGGGTGGGATCAATATCACATAATTGATAGAAGATTAATGAGGGTGGGGATGGGAAGGAAAGAGAAACTGATACCAAGGGCCCTAGTAGAAAGAAAATGTTTTGGAAATGTTGATGGCAACATATGTACAAGTGTGCTTAATAAAACTGAATGATGGATTATTATAAAATTTGTAAGTGCCCCCCTCCCAATAAAATAATAAAAAATTTATAATACAAAGCTTACTTGATGATACAACTTATTTTAATGTAAGGTAATTGTAGAACTAAACCTAACAAAACCAGGAATGTGATGGGGTAAAATTGTCTATTGTCTTTTTTTTCTGTTCAACACAGCTCAAGGATATAACTGCTAGGCAGAAATAGCTCAAGAGTCAGACATCTTTGCATCTGAGTCTTGGTTTTTGCCAAGTACTTATTAGCTCTGCAATCTTTTACAAGTCATTTAGGCTTTCGGGAATCTTTGTATGATGGAGTTAGTTAGCTCTCCATGTAGTCATGTGAGTAAAAGGATAAAAGATCATGAAAGTGCTTTGAAAACTATAAAAGCACAATATAAAGGACTGTAGATATTTTCAGGAAATGAAATATTATTACAAGAGATTTTAGGATGAGGTTAATTTATCCGACGATGGCAAAAAGAATTTTCTATTTGTTGTTAAAACATTTTGTTAGAGATTTAATTTTGTTAGATATATAATTCTCATGGTTGCTCCTGTTAAGAATTCTACTAAAAGTGAAATATTAAGGAGACTTTGGGGAAAAATGTTAGCTTGAAGGCATGTTATGACAAATGTCTTCTAAGCTGATGAAAAAAATATTTATGTTTTGGAAAAATCTCTCCGCTGAGCTCTTCTTAGACACACAAGCATACTTGGAACAAGGTGATGTTGTGTTTTTGTGAAAGTCATGGATAATGTTCGGGGTGAGGCCAAAAGTCAAACAACAGTGAGAGAAAATGTGACAGAGTCAAAGAAATCCTTAGCTTCCTCTCTTCCCTCCTGCTCCTGTGCATGGGACAGCCATGAACTTTTCTGTCGTGAACTACCTGAACGTTGATGTTTAAAAATTTAGGTTATTGCCATATATGAGGATCTTTTACTCTTTCTTGAAGGCAGAAAATTTTTTTAGTGTATTCATTTAAAATCTATCAACTATAAGACAAAAGGAACACTCCAGCGTTAAAAGGTTTAAATAGCACACATCTAGCTCATTTGTTTCTCCACGGTGATTTATTCACCAACGATTAATAGCCGCAATTTTATTTGGTGCAGTACCACTACAGGTGTCATTAAAACTGCTCAGAAAGATGCAGAAACTTTGGATCGGTGTCTACTGACCTTCAGAAGTGGATTCTATCATTAGAAAGACAAGTCTAACAGCAGGAAAGGATGAAATGTAAACCTCAGCACGGATGAGTAACTGGGAGCATAAATGGTGGGCACAGATAGCTCTCCAAGCATTCAAAGGAGAGAAAAGTCACGGGCTGCAGTGGTCAGGACGTCATGCAGGAATTTGATAAGGCATGGCACAGGAAGTAGTTCTAGAGAAACAGTTACAGAGTAAAGACCATGGACTGCAGTAGAGGGCCTAGAAGATACAGCTAGACGAATCTGGGGATCCATTGTACAGCCCTGTGGAGTTACAGATGTATAAAACTGCTGCTGGAAGCAACTGGGAGTCACTGAATAATTTTAAGCATCACCAAATGGTGGCTTAAAAAGAATCACTTAGCTTGTTCCTTTTAGGTGTTGTGGAGTTGACTTCCACTTAAGAGCAACTCCTTGTAACAGAACTGTCTCAGTGGGTTTCCCATGCTGCCAAGTTCATAGGCGCAGATGATCAGGTCTTTCTCCCATGGGGCCACTAGGTGGGCTTGAATTCCATCCTGTGAGCTACCATCCTACAAATGCTGTACTCTTGGACCACTGGCCTCTCTGAGTCATCCAGCAGTGGTGCCAAACGCGGCAATATAGAAATGAACTGGTGCCCTTTGCCAGGTTCTTGGCTAGGTATTTAGTGTGTTATACTATTAATCTTCACAATAATCATACAAAATATTTATTATCTTCCCCATTGACAGATTACGAACTTACAGTACAGAGAAGTCCAATACAAGAGGACTTCAAAAATGTTATAGAAAAAATTCCATTACTTTTTAATTCTATTTTCTACAACTTTTTGAAAATGCCTCTTATTTTTAAACAGGTTACTGAAAAGTGTGACGTGGAATATTAAAGGGCGTAATGAATAGTAGTGGACTGGGAAAAATCAGACCTGTCATAATATATTGAAAAAGTAATCGCTCTAGCTAAATGAGAACTGGTGAAGTGGTGGCAGTAGGATTGGAGCCTTCCTGCCAGTCCTCGCCATCCTTCCAATAACCTCTGAGTGCACTGTTTGTCACCCAGACTAAAGGGATGTCAGTAGGAACGACAAAAAAGCGACACGTTAAAACAAAAAACCAATTCCAAACAGGAAGCATCAAATTTAAGTGACAGGAGTCAAAGGCAAAAATTCCAAAGTTGTGAAACTAGATAACCAGGACAGCAACTAAAGTATTGAAAATAAAGAAACAAACCAGGACAAAAAGGTTTTTAATTATAATTTTCTCTGCATACGGTAGATTATTAACAGAGGTTACAACTTAAAGATTCAGTCTTACTTATATAGACAAGTTTAACATATTTTATGTTCCATCACCATTTGACCGTGCGTGCATGCACACACGTGTGAGAGCACACTTAAGTATAATCAACTTCACATCATCCTGGAGTTGAAAGTTAAACAAAAGACAAGGGAGTTGACTACAACTGCAAAGAGGCAATGAGTACACACATAAAAATACTTTATCTAAATTAGAAGATTTAGAATAGCAAAATACAAACTACATAAACAGTTTCATGCACACGAAATGATAATGAATACAACAAAATCTGACTTCAAATTTGTGTTTCATACAATAAGCATGACAGTCTATAGTCATGTTTCTCTGTTATTTTATTTTATTCATACATGTATGTTTTATTTTTTTTCTCTCTTGATTCTTTTTTTTAAATCTTTTTATTGGGGCTCATAAGGCTCTTATCACAATCTGTACATACATCAATTGAGCAAAGCACCCTTATACATTCGTTGCACTCGTCACTCTCATAATTCACCTTCCGCTTGGGTTCCTGGAATCAGCTCGGTTTCCCTTTTTCCCCCCATCCCCCTCCTCCCCCGATCCCACCCCTGGTCCCTTGATAGTTTATAAATAATTATTATATCTTATCTTACACTCCCCGGTGTCTCCCCTCACCCGCCTCCCCCTTGCCAATCTCCCAGAGAGGAGGTTACACATAGATCTCCGAGATCGGTTCTCCCTTTCTACATGCCCTTCCCTCCTGGTGTCGCCACTACCACCGCTGGTGTTGAGGGGTTCGTCTGTCCTAGATTCCCTGTGCTTCCAGATCCCCACTGCACCGCTGTACATCCTCTGGTATAATCAGGTCCGCAAGGTAAGGTAGGATTGGGGTCATGATGACTGGGAGGGGAGGAAGCGTTCAGGAACTAGAGGAAGGTTATGAGTTTCATTGTTGCTACACTGAACCCTGAGTGGCCCATCTCCTCCTCACTACCCCTCTGGAAGAGGTGTCCAGCTGTCTACAGGTGGGCATTGGGTCCCCATCATGCACTTCCCCTCTTTCACGGTGATGTGATTCTCACCACCACCCCACCTTTGATGTTGGAGACCTGGTCTCCTCTGTCCTTCATGGTCACCTATGTTGGTGTGCTGCTTCCGTGTGGGCTCGGTTGCTTCTGGGCTAGATGGCCGCTTGTTTGCTTTCAAGCCTTTAAGTCCCCAGACGCTGTATCTCTCAGTACCGGGCACCATTCACCTTCTTCACCACACTTGCTTATGCACACTTTCGTCTTCAGCCATTATGTGAGGAAGGTGATCACACAATGATTGTTTTTGTTCCTTTGCATCTGCTACATGGTCCATTCAACACCTTGTATTCGCTTAGGCCGTGTGCTTCTTCTCTGTGGGCTTTGTTGCTTCTGAGCTAGATGGCCGCTTATTTGCCTTCAAGCCTTTAAGACCCCAGACGCTATATCTTTTTTTGATAGCCGGGCACCATCAGCTTTCTTCACCACATTTGCTTACACACACAGCTGTCTTCAGTGATCATGTCGGGAAGATGGGTATCCTGCAATGGCTGCTTAGCAGGGTGAGGTGCTATTGTATTGGGGGATTATGCATGAGGAGGCCCAATGTCCATCTGCTACCCTACTACTGAACCTATAAATATATGCATATAAATCTATTTCCCCCATAATCATAAATATATTTACATATGTACATGTCTGTATTTAGGGTTCTCTGTATGCACTTTGCTTCCTACTCCTTTCCTCTATTTCCTTTCGCTTTCCTCCCGTCCCCACTACCATGTTTAGCCTTCATTCTGGATTCAGTAGTTCCTCTCAGTTACCTTGCTCTTGGTCACTCCCTTCCAGTCCTCCCCTCCCCTCCCTCCTCTGGTTTTGAACCATTCGCTGTTCCCTTCATACATGTATGTTTTAAAAGCACACTGCTGACAATCAATGCTAAGTGTCCTAAATAAATTTTAATTCCAAATTTGTAACATCATTAAAGTTCACTCATATAGTCAATGACAATGCAGTGGTTATTTATAAAATACTTTCTTGGGATCCATGGCTACATTAAAGGACCAAGTTTCTCTCTGTAACCCCAATCTATCACATAAAGATGCCAATTGGCACACCAGTTAAGCACTCAGCTAACCAAAAAAGGTTGGCGGTTCAAACCCACCCATCAGTTCCATAGGAGAAAGGCTTGGTGATGTGTTTTTGTAAAGACTACAACCAAAAGAACCCGATTGGGCAGTTCTGTCCTATGGCATGGGGTCACTATGAGTCAGGATCTACACTGGAGCCCCTGAAAAGAACAGCACATCTACTGGGTTATGCCAAGCACAGAATCAATCCTGCTCTGATAAATCTAGTTCTAAGTGTTTCCTGAGCATAATTTTTTAAAGTCCCCAAACTAAGGGTGCTTTCTCCTAGGAACGCAAGGCCACTCCAGAGTGACAGAATGAATGTACGGATCGTCCTACAAGAGCACCCTGAGGTCTCACTAGACAGACTACAAACCTCACCAGACTAGGAATCTAGTTTTCTTCTCTCCCTTTATTTTATTTATTTCTAATACCTTTATTTCCTTTCTGAATCATAATGCTGGAATGTTCACAGTAAATTCTTTATTTACCAATGTGATTCTTTTCTATCCATGTGTCTGCCTCTCCATTCCAAAGTCACAAATCTTCCTTCAAAACAGTACTGGCTGTTTTTCAAAAGAAGTGGAATAAGGTATGTCATATTATAAACAATATATTCAAGAAACTGGCATCAAAAGCAGAGTCTGGTAAAAAAATAGCAAATTAACCAGCCGGAGTACTGGCCTAGTAGTTTTATAAAACGATTCAGGAAAAAATGGATGAATATAAAAAGTCACTCTAATATTATCTCTAACAATATAAGCACATTTCTATAGTAACCAATTCTAAGAAAATAATTTAAAATACGGAAAAAGCGATATGCAAGAGGTTGTTCATTATATTGTTACTGCTAATAGGGGAAAGCAGAAGACAACAAAAGTGCTCGATAAGAAAGTAAAGAACAAATAACATGCTTTGTCCAAGCTAAGGTTTATCCCTTTCTCATCTAGGCCAACATAAGGTTTTTAATTTGAAAACTGTCATAATATTTTAAATGCTCCTCAGACTCACAGAACCCAGTGCCTTATCCGTAATATAATTTAGAATGTTAAATTAAAAAATGAGGGGTGACAGCTGTGACCAAGTTATATACCGTGAGGTGGGGACGGGCAGAGCTGTTCTATACTGTGCTCCAGAGTCATGAAAAGATAACACTGAAACTAGGAAACAAAAGTTTCTTATAACCACATTAATGGAAGAAGTATTTCCTGGGTAACTAGACAACACAAATATTTTCTTCTAAAGCAAGAGCCTGGCAATACTTAAATTATGAACTGGAAACTTGTTTTAAAGCAAAATTCCATTGAAAAACAAATCCATAGTATGCAACATACAGAACAATAAAAATTAGCTTTATTCTATGTTTTCAAGTCAAAAATTACAAACCTGGTAACAAGAAAAACTTAAAGAGATCATATTTTCTTTGTAATCAAACATAAAATTAGTAAGATGAATATATAAAATGTAAGCAATCTTTAAAGGAGTGTGGATGGGTGTAGAGACCCCTGATCAAAATGAAAACATTTAGTAGTCTTCATCCTTACATGGCCGGTTATTTCTATGAGTGACTCATAATGCTAGCCTGAGTTTATCATCCACTCTAGTAGTCTCAGTCGTTATGACAGATCCTTGAGATCCTTGAATCAATACATACATGTTTTTTCCTAACCAATGAATACCAAAACTGTAACTAACAATAGTATTTGGGTAGTCTGGTGCTACTCTTGATATTAAGACTGAGTTTTTATCTCCCAGATGAAATGATAAGTTCTTTACAGATCTTTAGAAAGTAAATAATAGTAAGAAACATGTCCTGTTGTGGGATGTTATTCTGACTCTTCCTCAAGCTTTCTCATAACAACCTATTGCTTGAATAACTGCATACTTTTTGAAGACCATATTAAGATTCAGAGTAAAATCAGTCCTTCGAAAGGTAACATAGATCTTATACATTTTTAAAAGGTATTAAAAAAGTATTAATGCTACATGAATCTAAGTATGTTGTCTAACATCAAAGTTATAGCATTAATAATTTTGTTTAAAATAGGGGAGAGTGCGAACGCAGTCATAGCATTACGGTACTACTGAGAAATAAAAGAGACTGATGTAGCAAGAAAATGCAATGGTTAGTAATTGTCTTAAAATATGGCAGAATGAAGTAGCTTGCATAGATAACCTGAGGGAAATCAGATAGAAATGAATTAGGGCATGTGTCAATGTTGACTATAATTGCCATCAAAAAAAGGAAATTCAAAGTAAATCATTCCTCTTTTCCTCCCTAACCTCTTCATATAAAGAATAGAGACGTTTTGTTTTCATGAAATAATAATAAAAACTAAAGCTTAAAACCAGAGCCAGGTTTTAGTGTGTGTGTGTGTGTGTTTATGTATGCACATATACAGTAAGAAATGACCTTTAAACACTCCATTATGGTGACATAGATTTCAAATAATATATAGCCATATATGTAATTTAGACCTTGTAAATTTGTGGGGACATATGAAAACAGAGGAATTTTTCCCTTTATTTAATTGTCGCTGCTTTCATCTTACTAAGGTTAATTATCAACACTCACCAGCAGCTTCAAGAACCAGTTGCAGTCTGGCTTTAGCCTGTTCCGCTGGCGGCTAAAATAACAATTAAAAAAGACAAAAGTTGGTTAGTTTTAATTCATACATTTTTATAAGTATCAATAAATTCAGAGAACTAACTGGTAGTCAAATTTAATATGTAGGTGGACCAATAATGATAGTAGCGCTACCATAAAGGTAGGGGGAAGGTAGGGGAAAAAGGGGTACCAATGTGAAACCCCACCCGCCACCCCGCCCCTGGGAGAAGAAAAGAAATGTGAGTGAAGGAGACAGTGGAGGGTATAAAATATGAAAATAAAAATAATTGATATATTATCAAGGGTTCACGAGGGTGGGAGGATAGGGGAGGGAGAGGGAAAAAGGAGCTGATACCAAAGGCTCAAATAGAAAGAAAAATGTTTTGGAAATGTTGATGGTAACATATGCACAAATGTGCTTGATACAATAGATGGATGTATGGATTGTTAGAAGAGATGTAAGAGGCTCCCAATAAAATGATTTATTAAGGTAAAAATTTTAAATGTACTATCTAGGCATAGCTTTACAAAATGCCATCCCAATAACTTTATCCAATCTACTTTCCCTCCACATTCACAGTAAAATTAATACTTTTCATTAACACGATGCCAGAATTGAGCTCTTTGATTTTTAAAGACCAGAAATATGATAGTTTTTTTGCTACCCCACATCGTACCAATCAGTAATAATACATATAAGTGCTATTTTTTGTCCTGAGGTGAAACAAATGGGTTAGAGTAAGGCTAATAACTTAAAGGTAAGCCTTTTGAATCCACACAGAAGTGCCTGGGGAAAAGGGTGATTTATTTCTAAAAGATCACAACTATTGGGGATAACAAACAAACTACAAGGTAAAGATTTTCATACCAAAAGGAAGATAAAACAGTGTGCTACAGCTAAGTTGTAGATGGGTGTTAACTTGGATAAAACAGAAGTCCACAAGAGAAAATCAATCAAAAAAATGTCACTGCCATCGAGTCAATGCCTATGTACAGTGACCCTATAGGACAGGGAAGAACTGCCCCTGTGGGTTTCTAGGGCTGTAATTCTTTACAGAAGTAGAAAGCCTCATCTTCCTCCTAAGGAGAATCTCGTGGTTTTGAATTGATGACCTTGTGAGTAGCAGGCTAATGCATCACCACTACACCACCAGGCCTCCTCCAGTCCATAAGAGGGAGAAGTGAAATCAAAGAGAGGCTGATTTAAAGTGTCAAACACATACTGATGATCAGAAATGTAAATCCCCACCTGAGTTACAATGAAAAAGTTATTTAAAAAATTTTTATAAAAACTTTGATACTGGAGCAAAGAGGAATATGAAAACCATAGTTATATACTGAAACACAAAGGAAGGACACAAGTCAGATTCAACTCACCAGTAAATGTTTATGTTTTTTAAAATGATAAAATCTTATACATTTAATAACATATCCTCAAATTGTATTATTTCTATGAATATGGAAACACACCAAGTGGCCTATTAGGGTTTCAATAGCAACATGATGCCAGGCAATTCGTCTCCGAAATCCGCCTGTTGTTTGCTTTTCCAGCTATGATTGGACGGTCAATTGTGGTGGAAGCAGACTTTGGATCTAACCTTCCATTTACAAAGTTATCAGGATGCAACAGATAATTATATTTTTATAAATGGAAACCATTATTTCAAATATAGGAATTCACTATTTGAACATTTCACTAGTCATGGGAAAAACATCAATTGAATCAAAAGAATTAAATAATTGGTTATAGAAAAGTTTAAATTGAATGGTGCTTCTGAATAAACTGTCAGACACTAGGAAGAACAGTAATAAATGTGATGAGTAGAAAGACAGAGAACCTTCGACACCACTAATCAAACAATGAACAAACTATGGTCCCGGGTCATCTACCTGGATTTGTTCAAAATGTTTTAGTGGACCACCACCACACCCAATCATTCACATATTGTCTACGATTGCCTTCCGCTACACCTATCAAATCAAAAACCAAACCCACTGCCATCAAGCTGATTCCGATTGCTTCTGGGCTGCAAATCTTAACAGGAGCAGACCAAACCAAACTAACTGCCATTGAGTCAATGCCAACTCACAGGCAGCCACCCTATGGCACCGAGTAGAAGTGCCCTGTGCGTTTCTGAGGATGCATCTCTTCAGGAGAGTAGGCAGCCCACCCTTTGCCACAGAGCAGCTGGAGCTGGCACGCTCGTCTTTTTCCTACACGTACTATTCCAGCACGTATCCGAACCCAATGCTATGATCAAGGACAACTGCAAAGCCGAGGAATCTTGACAGGGCACACAGGGCCAAAAAAAGACTAAAATATTTACTCTCTAGATCTTATGAAGTTTGTTTGTTTTATTTTCAGGAGTTTTAGAAGAATTTTAAGCAGAGGAGTGGCATGATCAAACCCATGTGTTGAAAACCTAGCCTTTGAGGACGAACCGAAAAGGAGAGACTGAAGGCATGGAGTCCACTAAGGGGACAATAAGAGAAACACGATGCAATTCCGAATCATTTGATCTTCCTTTTGACCCATGTGAAAGTTGTGTCCGTTTTTAACATTTTCTGCTTTCTCTTTGATGCTTTTGTTTGGTCTAGTCATTGTTGGGTTTGCTTGCTTCCTATGTGCATTTTGACTGATGTTCTGAACATGAAATCCAGGACAAGGGGACTTGTAGAAACAGTCCCTGACTAGGGGAATGGCAGGGAGGACGGGGCTCAATGAGTGTGAGGAGAAAACGTGTCACGGGGATGGTTGCCCAAATCTTCTTACTAAGACTGAACTACCAAATTGTGAGTTATGTTGCAATTAAAATATTTTTAAAGGCTACCCAGCCTAGTGGTTAGCAGCAAATAATGGACTAAAATTAAGACTCTCTAACTAAATCTCAGGGCTCTCCCAGTAAATCACTAAGCTAGTAAGGAAGCCAACGCAATTAATTTACAGATATGAAAATATACCAATCGGTTTCTTATTTTTGTTCAAAAGGAAAATCCAAAATAACATATATGAAGCATGACTGAAAGACTTCATTCTAAAAATATTTGCCTAAAGAGTCTAAAGTATCAAAACTTTTAATACCCATTATTTTAGCACATATAAGCAATTCGACTCTACGGATCAATATGAATTCAACCTAAAATTGGCAAATGGCATGTTATTCAGAACCATCAGAAATCATACTTTATTAAATACAAACTTTTAAATAATAACAAATACAAATGGACAGAAGACAACAAATTTTCTTTCTTCTCAAAGACCTCTTATTGGGAGCTTTTACATATGTCTTTACATTTCATAGTGGAATCACAGCAGGCATATTGGACAACTGCTACCACAGTCAGTTTCCAAACATGTTTTCTTCTGGACTCTTTGACATCAGCTCTCCTTTGCCCCTCCCCACTCCACCTTTCTCCCCAGGAACTCTTATGATTACTATGCTATTATTTAGCTGTGTCTTACACCATCCAATGTATCCGTCCACCTACAATTCTGTTATTCATTCATCTTGAGTGGGGTTACATAGTCATCGCTGCTATCAGTTCCCCTTTCACCCCTCTTCCTGTACCCTTAGGGAATCATTACGCCGGGTCCTGTTTCTGAAGGGTCATATCTATCTTGGATTTCATGTATCAAACCATCTTAATTATACAAATAAACATACAACACAGATCTCACAAGATTATTGAGGTAAAACTAAGACTGAAATATTACGGGGAGGAAATATTAAAGAACTGGAGGATAGTTAAGTGTTTCATCAGTGCTACACTGCACCCTGGGCACATTGTCCCTCTGTGTGGCCCTTATGTGAGGGCCTGTCCAACAAAGAGTGTAATTTTTCAATATATCAATTTTAAAATGAGGACACACATTATAGAATATAATGTCACAATTATAAAAGCAAGTTGATGAAAAAAATTTCATCATAAAATAATATTCTTCGTATGAACATTATTTGTGCATAACTAGATAAATAAATATTACCAAGGGTTATAAAGAATATAAACTCCTGGGTTTCGGCACCAAAAAAAAAAAAAAAGAATATAAACATGGCTCCTTTAATAAATTTTGTTATTCTGACATTAATAGAATATAACTTGTAAGTCTTTATAGGTTAAGATTAAAACTGATTATTGTTATGATAGTCAAAATATTTCATTAGTATAGATACTGTACTATAATTTTAATGATTAATTCTGATAGGAATTCTCATAAGGCTGAAAATGCTCAAAGTAAAAAAAAATCCTTTGTTAGGAAATTGCTTATCTTTTTTGCTCTGTCTTGCTAAGGATTTTCTACACCTTCCCTCTTCTTTCCTTTTCCTGAACAGCCAAGGATACCTACATTATCTCCATTTGTAAGCTTTAAGTGTAGACAAGGGTACCAGCTTCCCTCCACAGATCAAACAGAAAGATGGGTCGGTCTCATGCTCTTGCTTAAGGAGGTGACCATCTCAATGTCTAGACTTATTTCTTTGGTGCTAAATTTAGTTACTCCTATCCCTTGAGTTTCTTAGAAATAGACTACAAACGTAGACTCCCAAATAATGCATAGATGAAAACTCAAAACCAGCAAAATCCTTTGAATCGCGACTACCTAGAGAGAAGCCTATGCTATCCATTAACAGACGAGTTGATTCATATCCACCACAGCTTCCACACTAAACTAACTAACTGGACTTTTATTGTCCTTATTCATTACATTCAACTTCCTCATACATCCTGGCCACCACTACAGAAATTTGGGAAGGCAGTTTTGAGTTAGTAAAGGATAGGAAAGTAGAAAGTCTGAAAGACTGACGCTAAGCCAAATGAGAACTCAAACTCACAATATCAAAATAGTATTTGACTATATGTTTTTAGGTCTTAACTTAAATTCCACAATTATATACTCTTTTATAGTAAAAGAATACATAGAGATCCTTCTTACCTATATGAATTGTCTATGGAAATTATCTGTTTGAAATACTGTAACTTTTGTCATTATTATCCACAAATCAAAATTTCTTACTTTAGTTTCTAGTTTGTAAGGTACTATGGTACAAGTTGGGAGAAAAAGATAGTCATACTTGTAGGTTTCAAGGGCCGTATGGCATATGGGATGGGGAATGAATAAAGAAGACCAGGGAGGAACTGGTGCGCTAGAATTACAGTGTTGGTGAAGGATATGAAAGGCACCACAGACTGCCCAAAGAACACACAAGTCTGTCTCGAAAGAAGACCAGTACAATCCTCTTCAGAAGAGAAATGGCATATACTTTGGACATTATATCAGGAGAAATCAGTTCCTGGAGATGGACATAATGCTTGGCAAAGCAGATCAGCAAAAAAGAGGGAGACCCTCCCTCACCAAGATACATTGACATTGTGGCTGCAATAATGGGCTGAAACATAACAAAATTGTGAGCATGGTGCAGGACTGGGAAGTGTTGAGTCATGGGGCTACTATGATTCAGAGTCAACTAGACGGCACCTTACAACAGCAAATACATGAGAAGATAAAATAATTCAAGGAAACTACCATTTATTAAAGTCAACACTGCACAAAATGTACATGTTCTTCCTTTTTTTAAATGCTTGCTTTACTGATATAGAATTGAAATATAAATTGCATATATTAAAATGTATTATTTGAGACATTTTGAATTATGCACACACCCATGAGAACATCACTAGTACTGCAAAAATTATTGTATCTATGACCTCAAAAAGATTCCTCACAGATCTTTGTATTCCTTCTACACATTCATTCACATCTCCCAGGCAGCCACTCACTGGTCTAGATTACACAGCTCTGTTCTATATATTTCTTTGAATTTTCTAAATTTTCTAGAATTTCATATAAATGCAATCATACAGTATGTGTATGAGTGTGTGATGTCAGTCAGCACAATTATTTTAAAGCTTATCTATGTATACTTAATTACTTCATTGAGAGGTAGTGTTCCTTTGTACAATAGGTATACGTATAATGAATTTGTCAAGATTTGGCCAAAAAAGGCTGTAGATGTTTATATCCATGTATTTGTATAAATATGTGCTCTTGTTTATCTTGTTTGGAATACCCAAGGTTGAATGAATCAATCCTATGAGAAATTACACTTAATTGATAAACTATCAATTTGTTTCCAAATTGATTTTACATTGCAACTAGCAGTATATGAGAGTGCTAGTTATTTCCCAGCCTAGGGAAGACTTGATATAGTCAACTGTCGTAAATTTTGAAATCCAAAAATAGTTGCACAGTGGTGCTTCATTGTGGTTTTAATCTAAATTCCTCTAATGACTCATACTAATGTGGAGCATTGCTAAATATCATTTCATGTGCTTATTTATTAACTGTATATTCTTTGGTAAGATGGGTGCTCAATTACTTTGCCGATTTTTATTTGATTGCTTCTTATTATTGGGTTTTGAGAGTCCATGATAATAAAAGTAAATTTATCATAAGTGGGGTTTGTTTATAAATGATAGAGATATTTATTTTCTGGTTAACCTCCTTTCATAGCTATCCAATTGTCCTAGTACCACTTGGGGGAAAACTATCATATTTCCACTAAATTGAATTTGTACCTTTGTAAAAAAATCAATTGGCCACATATACATGGGTTTATTCCTAGACATTATGTTCTGTTCTATTGATCTATTTGTCAATCTTGAAAAAAGATGCATGCTGTCTTGATTGCTGAAGCTTCATATTGTTTTGCAGGCAGGTAGAATAATTCTGCCGACTTTGTTCTTTTCAAAGTTACTTTGTTCTTTGTGCTTCCTTTTGGGATAAACTTGTCAATTTATTAAAAAGGGGGTGAACAAAGCTACTAGGAGTTTAAACTGGACTGCAGGGAATCTATACTTCAATTTGGAAAGAGCTACATCTTAACAATATGAAGTTTTGGCATGGTATATCTTTTTCCATTCTTTTTTACCTATTAGTATCTTTGAATTGGAAGTGTGTTTCATATAAGCACATAATTGGAATTTCAATTCTCATGCAATCTGAAAAACTGGCTTAAAATCAGGGTGTTTAGACAATTTTTACCTAACGCATTTATTGATGTATTACTGGGGTTACTCTACCACAATGTTGTTTCTTGTCTCATCTGTTTGTCTTTTTCTTTCTTCTATTCGATTGAGTTATTTTCATTGTTTTATATCCTTTGTTAGATTATTAAGTTATAACTCTGTTGGGTCAATTTAGTTTTTGTTATACAGTTTATAAAATAAATTTTATCACCATCTGTTTTCATTCTACTACTTCACATATAGTATAAAACACTCACACACACACACACAAACACACAACACAACATACCACCCCAAACCTTATAACAGTATAACTCCATTTCTTCATGACTGTTCCCTGCATTGTCAATATCGCTGTCATATTTTTTCATAAACTCCATAACACAATGTTATAAACTCCATAACACATGGCTACTGTTTTTGCTTTGAAAAGAACAATTAGTTCTTATGCATGGTCCTGCTCAATACTTGCCCTCATAAAGGAAACACATTAAGAGATGGAGGCTATAACAAAGTGTGGTGAAAACAGTAGATAGTGCCTAGCTACCAGAAATAATATCATCTGGGGTCTTAAAGGCTCGTTTTCAAGCAAACAGCCATTTAGGTGAGATGTCAATTAAGCCCACATGGAAGAAACACACCAACATCTATGATCCAAGGACTAGAAATTATATAATCTAACTCCAAAGAAGGAAATAGTATCCGAGCTTAAATAGGGAGGTTCTGGTGTGCAGAAGGCTAAGGATGACAGTGAAAGCCCAAAGTACAGATGCAGGATCCACACAGGAAATAAACCTCCAATGATTTCCCTCTAGCCACAACTGAGGGGTGGGAATAACCTGGTTATCACACAGAGTATTGGAGAGATGACCACAGGAGATTAAAATGATAAATCTGACTTGAATGGTTAAAACCTTTTCATGTGACCTCGCTTTGATTCTTCCTATTTTCTGGTGATTTTTCCCCCCAATATTGGGGTTTGTCTCTGTTGTATTTTGTCATTGTTGGCAGTCTCCTTGAATCTCTGTTATGTATTTTTCTATGATTTTTGGTACATGAAACCCAGGCTAGATGAATCTATAGAGACAATAAATGAAATAAGGATTCCTGGGGGCACAGCAGGGGATGTGGGGGATAAGGAAGAGGTGATTGATTATCAGCGAGCTCAAAAAGGAAGAAAATGTTTTGAAACTGATTATGGTAGTGACTGTACAACACTGTTTGATATGACTTAACTGTGATGTCTGGATTAGCTCCTAATAACATGGTTTTCTTGGGGGTTGGGGTGTGGTGGAGGGAGAAAGTCAGTTATCTTTTAAAGAGTTATCTCTACCAATGTAGTTATTTCCAGTGTTCTCTCGGTTAAT
Source organism: Tenrec ecaudatus (assembly GCF_050624435.1). NCBI lineage: Eukaryota > Metazoa > Chordata > Mammalia > Afrosoricida > Tenrecidae > Tenrec > Tenrec ecaudatus. The sequence goes on along the minus strand of NC_134533.1, from coordinate 156,578,374 downwards.
GTAAATCCAAGTTTCTATCTGGTATATATACCTTCTGCTGAAAGAGCTTGTTTGAATGTCTTCAAAAGAGTTCTTTTTGTGATTAGTTCCTTAAGCTTTTGTGTCACTGAAAAATCATCATCACTCAGTTTTTTGAAAAATATTTTCGTAAAGTATAGAATTACAAGTTGATATTTTTTTCTTTCAGTAATCTAAAAATGTGTTTCACTCTCTTATAACTCACATTGCTTCCAATGAGTAACTTTTTAATCATGCTTACCATTATCTCTATATATGTAATAATAATAAGAATTATTATCTACTTTTGATTTTTCCTCTACTTGTCTTTCAGATTTTATTCTTAAAATTGGTTTCAAACTGGTTTTAATTATAAGCTTTTGTGTACTTTTCTTGATGTTTCCTATGAGAGGGGCTCTTAAATCTGCTGGGTCATAGCACAGTTTCACAAGGTGGGTGACAATGCCCCCAGGGGAGCATTATAACATTAATGGCCCTCTATTTTACCAAACATATCTTCTTGCAGCAACTGATCCCTCATGATGTATGTCCAAAGCATGTGAGAAAAAATTTTTAAAAATCATTTTATTGGGGCTCATACAGCTCTTATCACAATCCATATATCTATCCATTGTCAAGGACATTTGCACATTTGTTGGCATCATCATTTTTAAAGCATTTTCTTTTTACTTGAGCCCTTGGTCTCAGCTCATTTTTTTCCCCTCCCAGCTCATTTTCCCCTCTCTCCTGCCTGATGGCTCCTTTCACCTACTTTTCTGTTGTCTGTCGCCCAGGAAGGGGATTGTGTGTAGATCATTATGATCGGTTCCCCCCTTGTCCTCCTACTTTCCCCTTCCCCTCCTGGTATACCTACGCTCATTATTCATCCTGAGGGGTTTATCTGTCCTGTACTTCTAGCTCGTATCTGTACCTGTGTACATGTTCTGGTCTAGCCGGATTTGAAAGGTAGACTGGGATCATGATACTGGGGAGAGGAAGTATCAAAGAACTAGAGGTATGTTTTATCAGTACTATACTGCACCCTGACTGGCTCGTCTCTTCCTCGTGACCTTTCTGTAAGTGGATGTTCAATTGTCTGCAGATGGGCTTTGGGTCTCTACTTTGTAACTTTCTCTCATTCACATTGATATGATTTTTTGTTCTGAGTCTGTGATGCCTGATACCTGATCCCATCGACACCTCATGATCACACAAGCTGCTTCTTCCATATGGACTTTGTAGCTTCTTAGCTAGATAGTTGTTTGTTTATCTTCAAGCTTTTAATATCCCAGATGCTGTATCTTTTGATAGCCAGGAGCCATCAACTTTCTTCACATTTGCTTAAGCAACTATTTTGTCTTCAGCGATTGTGTCGGGAAGGTGAACATCATGGAATGCTAGGTTATTAGAACAAAATCTTCTTGCATTGAGGGAGTACTTGAATAGCGGTCCAATGTCTGTCTGTTACCTGATACTTAATTTATAAATATATGTACATAGATCTATTTCCCTATCATTATAGATAAATATATTTACATATGTACGTGTCTGTATTTAGACCTTTATGAATGCCCCTTTCATCCTAGTTCTTTCCTCTATTTCCTTTTACTTTCCTCTTATCCCACTATCATGTTCGGTCTTCATTCAGGTTTCAGTAATTCCTTTGGGTTACAATGCCCTTGATCAAGCCATACCAGGCATCCTAGGGCCTCCTCACCATCGATTTTAAATTACTTGTTGTTCCTTTGTCCCTGGGTTTGTTAAAACCCACTTTGAGAAGGGCAATGTTCTGTTGTGATCCATAAAGATTTCATTGGCTGGTTTTTATAATTACATCACCAGATCTTTCTTCCTAGCCTTAGCCTGGAAGCTCCACTGAAACTAGGACACTATAGGTGACCCTGTTAGTATGTGAAATACCAGTGACATACGAGTTAGATTGACAGTGGAGATGGAACAATGGCCTCAAAGATAAGATCAATGGTGCGAATGACACATGCAGGTGGTGTTTTGTTCTGTTGTACCTAGAGTTGCTATGAGTAGGAATTGACTCAAAACCCCCTAACAAATAATAGCAGCATGCATCCCAGCATAGTATGTTAAATTCACATAGTATGACAACCTGTAGTGCACTGAATTACTCGATATGGCTCCTCTAACCATAGTCTGTGTGACTCCCACCAAATGGCTGGGAGAGATATATTATGAGCAGACTGGTCAGTTTGCTATGCTCCTGGGTTTCAAATGAGCCACCTCCAGAGTAGGAACAGGGGATTCTTACTGCCATCCAAAAAGAAGAACCAGGAGAAGAGTGTGCCCTTTAGGCCCCGAGTTCCTCGTGCAGCAATGAGCCTCCTGAATCAAAGCCACAGAGTTGTTAACACCAGAGCAGCAGCAGAGAAACAGCAGCAGCAGCAAAAGGAAGCAGCACCATAATCCCAAGGTGGATTAGTGAGCTTCCCAGGCCCCAAAGCTAGAGAGCTGAGCGCCTTCAGGCAGGAGTCTCACTGGTGAACTGGAGTGTTAAACCACACAGGTAGAGCGCCTCCAGGCTGATGAGGTTGTTTGCCCTTTGTACATTTATTGGCAACGTTAAACAAGCTTTGCAACATTGCCCGAGCAAGGCAGTGAGAGGACAAGGTTGAGAGGACAAGGGCCAGAGAGGGGCATGTCTGTGGGCATGGTTCAGAGAGATGCTTTTAAACAAAGAACTGTATCCTGTGCATTCCTAATCTGAATTGTAACCCACTGCTTTCCCTAATAAAGCCCATAATCCTGAATATGGTCCGAAGGTTTCATGTGGCCAATGAAATGCATTATTGAACTCAGCAGAGGAGAAGAATACACCTTGGGAGGAATTCGAAATGGGTGTAAAAGGGTAGAGGGTAAAGGCATATCTGACTGCTGCCTTGGGGTGATAGTGAGTTTCATTCTTCTTCCCCTTCTTCCCTTGTCCAGTAAGAGAGGACAGATGCTGCCTCCCTGCCCTTTGTACATGGTGGTGTTCATAGAATCAGTGGTAGGATTCAGTCCGTTTGCACCAGTTTGGCAGAACGGATAGCACATTTTGTGTTGAGTTCAGTGAACTGGTCGTTAAAATGGCACGTGTAATCCGGGTTCTCTCTATGAGGGGCAGGTAGGCATCTGCACAACGGTGTATTCTAAACACCTGTAGTACTGTTCATGTCATCTATAGGTATAAAAAATTAGATGGGGATATGTTTGCAAGACCTATTTATTCATTTTGTAAATCTCATTATACTTTTGATGAAATACTACATTTTTATTCCCTTGTGTTTATTACTTCAGTAAGTACACATAATATGTAAAAAGAAAAAAAAAGTGCCAAGCAACCAGAGGGTAACATGCTGTCCTGCATTTTCAGCTTTTTGTTACACTCTAAATTCCCATAAGATATGAGTGAATTATATAATATCTGAAAGTGTTCAAAGAGCTAAGAATATTTTCAGAACAATCGCTATAAATTCAGCAGCAGTGGAAAGGAGTTTTTCAAAGAGGAACATAATTATGTTCAGAGAAGGGAAGTTGCCTGTTTCTAATATATCATGCCCAATGACTATTGTTTAACAGACAACCTCTAAAGGAATGGGATTGTACTCCTACAGTGAACAGATGGTTCAGGATAAATCAGCCAGCCAATGATGCTTGCATAAAAGTGAAGACTATTGCACTTGACTATGCCAATCAAGAAGCAGTATCAAAAAATCTTAACAGTTTTATTGTTTTTTTCCAGGTATTATTTAACATTTTATTAATATTTTTAAAATCGTTCTTATAACAATCTAGTTTTCTGTACTTTTATTGTTCTTATTTAACTATTAACTGTAACAATAATAAATTACCTTTCAGTATATCTTTTTTTAATACTTAAAATGGGCAGTAGGGCAGCAAACCGATTGTTAAATTATTTTAATTCTATCACTGTATATAATATAGGGTGTGCCATTTGATAGTCATTTATATTATATGCCTACAATATGTGGTCGTGTACCAAATACTCATACGAGTAACATTTCATTTAACATAATTCTCACAAAAAATCCTAACAAAGTAGGTATTCTTAAGACTATCTTATAAATGAAGGGTGGATTACTACAAGCTGATAACGTAGCAGATCCAAAATTTGAATCCAAATTCACATTTTTAACATAACGCTGCTGCACAGCTTGAGACTCATTTGTTTATTAAGGATTCATCTGGAGAGGGGGAGATTTATTTATTTACCAAAAGAAAGGAAATGAAGTTAAAACTAAATTCCCTTTAGTATACTGAGTGCTTCCATTAATGATCTTATACTTTACTCATTGTAATACAGCTTTTTCAGATGCACAACTACAAAAAAATATTAAACATTCATAGTATAGGTACTGTGCAGTGTCCTTTGAAGTAAATGATCTCTGGCTACGACAGGGACACATATCAACAGCTTATCAGATTTCTAGCTACATTTCATTTTAACAGTTACCATAATTCTATCTCTTAGGATCAAGGTCTAAGATAGAAATACTACATATTATAATAGCTCAAAGGTAGATTTATTTTGCCTCTAGAACTTCGCACCAAGTTGGTTTAAATAAAGACAAAAAAAGAGGAACATTTTATCAAAAATTACACTGAAATAACTTTAAGATGCTTGCAAAAAATCTATTTTGTTTATTTAAAAAACCAAACAGATAATGGTACGATTATCAGTAATTATAGATGAAGAGGCTAAACCAAGAGTTAAAGGGTCCTCGAAAGGCCAAATTTATGAGCCAAACCACAAAAGCAATGATCAATTACACATTTTACCACTCACCAGCAAAGCATGTTATGTTACCATGGGGATATTTAATGTAACTTTTGTTCATTTATTCTATAATTCATAGTAAGCAAAATTTCTTATTTCTCCAAATAGGGAGGGGGGGGGAGGATCCACTTAAGATAACTGTGGGTTACCCAATGAGCTGCTAGTCAGAAGGTCAGTGGCTCCAACTCATCAGCCAATCTGCCACAGAAAGGGAGACGGTCTACTCAGAAACCCAAGGGGGTTTCTATAGGGTCCTGTGGGTTGGAATATAGTAGATAATAGTGAGGTTTTAGCATGGTTTTGTTTTACCGCCTGCTAAGTGAAAGGTTGGAGGTTGGAGTCCACTCAGGTGGCTCAAAAGAAAAGCCTTCCCATGGATGTCGGAAGAATCAGCCATTGAAAACTGTATGGAGCAGAGTTCTCCTCTGCTGCTACACTGACCCCATAGGCCAGGCTCTCATTACTTGGGTCTGAAACAGAGGGCAGCAAACAATAGCATATAAGCCAAATTCAGCTTGCCAATTGATTTTGAACTGCCCAGGAGCTAAAACTGATTTTTTTTGTTGTTGTTGGAAAAAAAAAATCAAAAGAACTCTATTTCATGCGCTGGAAAAACTACATGAAATTTAAAGTTGTGTGCCCATAAATGCAGTTCTAACATAAAGCAGTCATAATAATTTGCTAATACATTATCTATAGATAAAAGCAGCAGCAGAGTGAGTAGCTGTGACAGACCATATGGCCAATAAAGCCTAAAATATTCATCATCTGGCCCTTCATAGGGAAAGCTGATCCCTGTAATCCTAACGATTCCACATATCCTCTCCATTCTATTACACAGCTGCTAAAGGTAGCTTCTTCACAAAGCCAACTTCCAATTACAATGACCTCAGTGACTCTCCACTGCTTTGAGTTAAGCATAAATTTACCACTCAATACTATCCAAAGCTTATTCTTCTGCTCTATTTTCTAACTGCTTCCCTAATTAAACCCAACACATCAACAATATAGTGCCTCTCACTGTATGCTGCATTTTCCCCCTCTGCATTCATTCATTCAGCTGCTACCTAAAAGGTTGTCAGTTTGAGACCACCCAAAGGCAATTGGACAAGGAGACCTGGAGAGCTAGTTCCAAGAAATCTGGGATTGAAAGCTCCATTGATCAAAGCTTAACTCTTGACACACAGAGGGTTGTCATGTCACCTCGAAGGTCACAGACAGTTTTAGGGACTGGCTTTCACAAGTGCAGAACCCTCTCTGTACATGACCTTCTCTCCAGCCATCCTTGGTTACTCTCACCTGGATCAATGAATGATTCAGTACTGATCACTTTAGGATTGTGAAGTACACAAAATTACGAAAGTGCTATAAATACTCTGTCTCCCACTACCAGTAAAAAAAAGGAGCTGTTATTTTTTTCCCCATTTTATTGGGGGCTCTTCCAGCTCTTATTACAATCCACACATATATCCATTATGTCATGCATATTTGTACATATGTTGTTATCACCATTTTCAAAACATTTTCTTTCTACTTGAGTCCTTGGTATTAGCTCCTTTTATACCTCCCCTCCTTCATGAACCCTTGAGTATTTATAAATTATTATTTTTCCATCTTACATTGACTGCTGTCACCCTTCACCCACTTTTCTGCTGTCTGTCCCTCTAGGAGGAGGTTATAATGTCAACAATCGTGATCGGTTCCCTCTGACTCCCCCCACCCCCTTCCCTTAGCCTCCTAGTATCACTACTCTCCTTATTGGTCCTGAGGGGTTTATCTGTCCTGGATTCCCTGTGTTTCCAGTTCCTATCTGTACTAGTGTACATGCTCTTGTCTAGCCAGATATTGTAGGGTAGAATTGGGCTCATGATAGTAGGGGAGGGGAGCGTTAAAGAACTAGAGGAAAGTTGTGTGTTATGTTGGTGCAGAGCTCTGTTTCTAAGCCCAGCTTTGGGGTCTCAATACTGAAATAACTTTTTAATGGAACATGCATGGAAAGAAATGGCAAGATGTTGACAGAATGAAGCTTTCAGTGAACATCAAGTAGATGTTGTTGAAAGTCTCCCCACTCTTAGGAGCCAAGTAGGGAGGGCAATAAGAAGTCTGGCTATCATACTATAAGTTTAGAAGTATACAGCAAAAAGAATGGAATAAATGAATCATCATGAAAATTAGGATACTTCTAAAAATATGGATTCAGTTGTGAAGCCTCCCAGAAAATTTAAAATATTTCCACACAAAGCAAGTTATTTTATCTCTAGCAGGGCAGTGACTTCAAGTACAATTATATTCAATAATATAGCTGTTTACGTTCTTAAAGGAAAAACACATGTAACTTTTTTAACTCCTAAATTTTTCCTAGAGTGAGCGTGTGTTATGACTTAAAGGAATACATCTTCATATAGTTGTAAACTATCTGTTTTAGTATCTGTTCAGGTAGATAGCCATCTTCTACTTCTGCTACCAAATTTAAAATACAAACACATCTTCTGATCCGTAAATATTAACAATCTGGGGTGTTCCACAAATACATTATTTTAATGAGTTACCTAAATTCCTTTCGTAATAATTTTAGGGTCTAGCTTAAAAGCATACTTCCTATTTTAAGACTTTTATAATATTTCATTAGCTATTCTGAAAATATCTATTCTTTGTGACTTTCTCTGCTTCTTTACTTCGTCTCTCCTTTTGTGTCATCTCATGACAGCTGGAAAGGGCCTGGTATTCTCATGCAACAAATCATCTACAGCGGCCTTCCTGGTCTGCTTCGCTGACTTCATACTACTTTGTGAGCTCTCGACCAAACTCATCCTTGAATTTTTCCAAGTTATAACGCTTTTCTTTTAATGTAGTTCCTTTACTTTGCTTGTAATATGTCTTTTAAAATTAATTTTTAAACTTTTCTTCGTCAACAGACAACAGCTAAAAGGGTTAGAAAGTTTTTTAAAAACATTAATTACCAAGCTTTCGGAAACACCGTGTAATGACAATTCATAGTAATGCAGATGGGTTTGAAAACTATTTTGCAAATATTTATTGTTACTATAAATATGTTATAGAAAATATTGTGTTTGCTTTCAATGATTAGCTAAGACATTTTACAGATAGATAATTTTCATGAGAGCAACGTTTCATGTGTCCAACAGTTTGATACGATATAAAGAAAAAGGCAGGAGTTAACAATTGATTGGTTGTCTGAAAGTGTGTTCTAATCGTAAACTGAGCTATTTACTAACTGCATGATCTCTAAGGGCTCTTGTTTCCTCACTTACAAAAGCATGTTCAAAACTATGTTTTTGAAAGTAGCAAAACATTCCCAAAAGGAGGTTGATTTAGGTAAATCTACAGAGACAGTAATTGGATTAATGGTTTCTTGGTGGTATGGCAAGGGAGGTTGGGGGAAAAGAGGAGCTAATAACAAGGAGTACAAGAAAGAATACATCCTTTTAAAACGGTTTGTGGTGATCATTGTATAACTTCTTAATATGATTGAACTATTGAGTCGTATGATATGTTAATTATAGGCCAATAAAATTGTTGAAAAGAAAAAGCAAAAGGTTGAAATAAATTGTCATCCAGGCCTGTGATGGCAACAGCATAAGAGTAATTTTTTAAAGATATTTTTAATATACTTAATAACATTGGTAATATAAACACTATATTTTTAAAAGAATTCAAAATACAAGGGGCCACAGACAATGGATTTTCCATGATTTTGAGCCTCCCCTGTATATATACATTTATAAAATGTACATAAATATTAATAATAATTTAAGGCCAAAATACATATATCAGAAAACAAAAACAGAGAGTGAGAAATTGTAATAGTATTTATTTCCTTTATCTTTGGCCTTATCTATATTTTCCAGGTAAGATTTGAATGCCTGAATTAGGATAATGGAATCTTTTCCCCATGTTTTCTCAAAAGGAAAAATACCTTATACCAATCAATTAAAAAAATTTAGAAGACAAATAAATTTTTTGTATTTTAGTATAAAGGATAATTATAATACACATTTTAATTTATGTGGCATATAAAATTTGCTCTAAAACTTTACAGAAAGATTTTCAATTTTCCTGTCATCTGACACTTGACATTCATGTTTGCTACCGCCATGAGATTAAAAATCTACTTCGCTAAGAGGTGAATGTTACAATGGATAAATGCACTAGCTTTTTCTCTCAGGAGAGCAGAGATCAATAGGAGGCCTAAGTAATAAGTGAAAATGAGGTAGGTGGTCAAATACTGGTTTTTAGTGGACATTAGTCTAATCAGAAATCCACTTCACAATTCATCATATTTAATGATCCTGCTTAAGGAAAGCCCCAAACAATGGATGTTGTTAGTCATGATTAAAATGTATTGACAGAAACTTGATTTCTAATCCATGCTGCCATTTTTCTTTTAAAATTGTGATGTAGAGTCAAAGTAATAAACACATATATAATAAAAGCATTATTTCAACCTCAAACACTTTCTCGTTCTTACTACTAGTCTTTTGCTGCCCAGCCCTTGCTGATCTTAAAAAAAGGAGTAAACTAAGCCCTATGTTTATTAAGGAAAATTGCTTCATTAACAAAATCCTATCTGCCAAAATATTGCTGCCTGCATTTAAAATTTTTTCAATACAAGAATATTGTTCCTTGTATTTTTCATACAGATATTATAAGAGGGCAATTAAATAAAAGCAACAATAAATGAAGGATGAAAATCACAACTCTTTACCACACAATTAGTCCCCAATTTACCTTAAGATACATTTGACCACCCCCCTCCCCTCAGAAGAATTCATTTCAGAGGACAGCACTGAAGCTACAGCTCAGGGAGTGGGACATGTCTGATCAGAGCACATGAGGGAGCAAATGAAGGGGAAGGAAGAGAGAGTGGAGCACATCCTGGCCCACCAAGCCCTGATATACCCCGCTCAGAGCAGCCAATGCACAGAGGACCATATGGCCAGCCTCACTATAAGACATGACATCCCTCACTGACTTATAGCCTTCCAGGGGACAACACTGGAGGCACAGTGTGGTAATCTGACCCCACCACACTGAGGCAAAACACTAAGTGCATGCAACAGAACAGCAAGGCGAGCAGAGCAAGGAAGTCCCTAGGGGGTACCAAAATTTGACTTTGGGGCCAGAGCATGGCACCCAATCAGACTTGACTTGAAAATACCCCTAAAGGTCAACAAACAGACCTTGAACTATTAAAAAAATAACGAAAAGAAACATTTGACCATTATATCAAAATAGCAGTTGATTTTTCATAGTCTTGTAAAATGGTGCTATATTCAAAAATTTTTCCCCTGTATCTTGCTTTTGTTTGTTTTCAAGACCATTGGGAATAAATTTTTCTAAAGTGAACTTTTTAAAAAGTATGCTTAAACTTCATGATATACTTAGATTTAACCATACTTTAATTATAATCATGGCACTTTCATTTGGCTCAACCCAGCAAAATAAGACAGAATTCTCACAAATTTGGGGCTGATTTTGTAACGTCGAAGCAATATTGGACTGTCACAAAGCAAAAAAGTAACAGAATTAACAACATAAAATATTCATTTTATATAAAAGATTCAGGAAAAAAGCAAGATGTAAAAATAAAATTATCAGTAGCAAATTCTAAGACTTAAAGAATTCATTTAGATAAAAATTCTTATAAAATTGATTACAAAATGACTAATTCCTTCAAAATGAGCAACCAAACACCACACACACACACACACACACACACACACACACACACACACACACACACAGATAACCAATCAAATTATCCCCGTAGATTTCTCTGGTAGCATTCTCGATATGTGTTACTGTTGCTGTCTTTGACTTGATTCCAGCTCGGACTCGATGTGCCACAGAATGAAATGCTGCCATGTTCACAATTATTCTTACATTTAGGGCCCACAAGAATCCACCTGTGTCGATTCATTTTGTCAAAGGTCCTCCTCTTTTTCACTTGACTTTCCCAAGCATGATCTCCTTTTCTAGTTACTGGTCATTCCTGACAACCATGGCCAAAAGTGTATGATGCTAAATCTCACCATCCTTGCTTCTAAGGAGCAGAGACTGTGGTTGTACTTGTCTTAAGACAGATTTATTTGTTGTTTGGGCAGTGCATGATACTTTCAATATTCTTCCCCTGCACCAATATGCAAATGTATCAATTCTTTGGTCTACCGTATTCAATCTCCAATGTTCAAATGCATATGAAGTAACTGAAAATATCAGGGCTTGGGTTAGGCATACCTTAGTCCTCGAAGTAGCATCCTTCTTTTTCAGCACTTAAAAGAGGTCATGTGTAGCTGAGGGACCCAATGCAATGTGCCGTTTGATCTTTTGATTCTTGCTTCCGTTAGCATTGACTGTGGGTCCAAGCAAGACAAAATCCTTGACCCCTTTGCTCATTTCTCCATTTATCATGAGGTAGCCTTTGGTTCAGTTGTGAGGATTTTAGTCTTCTTTGCATTGAGTTTCAATTCATACAAAGTCTGTAATCCTTGCTTTTCATCAGCAAGTGCTTCAAGTCTTCCTCACTTGCAGCAAGCAAGGTCGTGTCATTTGCATACCACAGGTTAACAGTCCTTCCTCCAATTGAGTGGTTTCGTGTTATGCTGTGATGCAGAAGGTCAGCAGTTCAAAACTGCCAGTTGTTCCTCAGAAGGAAGACCAGGCTTTCTATTCCCATCAAGAGTATCTGAAACTGTTAGTATCAGAAACTAACAGGAATTTCTACCCTCTCCTATGGAGTCAGCATTGAATTGATGGCAGTTTGGTTGTGGGTTAGTCCTGATGCCAAATTCATTAAAAAAAAATCTAGCTTCTCTAGTAATTTGCTCAGCATACATATTGAGTAAGTATGATGAGCAGATACAACCCTGGCGCACACCTTTCCTGATTTGAGACCATGTAGTAAACCCTTCTTCTGTTGCCTATTGCTCCGTGGATAGGTTCTGCAGGAGCACAATGTAGTGTTCTGGGATGCTCAGTCTTCTCCAGGTTATAGTTTGTTATGATAAAAACAGTTGACTGCCTTTGCATAGTCAATGAAACACAAGTAAACATCTTTCTAGTAATCTCTGCTTTCAGCCAAGATCCACCTGACATCAGCAATGATATCCTTTGTTTGATGACCTCTTCTGAATCTGGCCACAACCTCTGGCAGCTCTGTGGCAACGTACTGCTGTAACTGTTGTAGGTCGATCTTCAGCAAAATGTTACTTGCATGTGATACTAGTCATGTTGCTCAAAAACTAGCCATTGTGATGTAGTGGTTATTAGTTGGGCCCCTAAGCAAAAGGTCAGCAGTTCAAAAACACTAGTAGCTCCCAAGGACTGTAAATTAGAATTAATGTCTTGGAAACTCACAGGGTCAGTTCTACCTTATCCCTATCCTCTACGGTCACTATGGATCAGAAACAACTTGCTGGCAGGAAGTTTTTGTTTTTTCAGTTGGATCACCTTTCCTTGGAATAGGTACAAATATGAATCTCTTCCAGTCAGTTGGCAAAGTCTTACAAATTTCCTGACATAGAAGAATTATGCTTCTAGTGGTTCATCAGCTTGTTGAGCCACTTCAATTGGTATTCCATCAATTCCTGGAACTGTGTTGTCGGCTGATGCTTTGAGTGCAGCTTGGACTTCTTCCTTCAGTATCATCGTACCTTTGCATATGCTACTTCTTGAAATGGTTGAATGTTGACTAGTTTTGTGTGCTACTGTGACTGTATTTTTTCCATCTTCTTTTGATTCTTCCCACATCATCCAATGTTTTGTCCACAGAATCATTGAATATTGCAGCTCAAGGCTTGAACTTTTTGTTGAGTTATTTCAGTTCATTGTTACTATAATTTCAAGTGGACACACAAAGAAACTGCACCTAAAACTATCATAAGCAAACTCGTAAAAGGCTGACAAACTCTTGATAGCAATAAGATAAAAAAAGAGAGAGCACAATTTAAACAACAACAAAAATTATAATAGCTGACTTTTCATTTGGAGCAATGAAGACCAGAGGCAACGGGATTAAAAATTCAAAATTCTGAGAGGAAATACCTGGTGATCAAGAACTCAATATGTAGCAAAAATAGAGAGGAATTAAAACCACTTTCAGACAAACAAAACCTAAAGGACTTGCCTTGTCAAGAAAAACTGAAGGAAGTCCTTCAGGCTGAAAAGAAATAACACTAAGTTGTAACTCAGAATCACAAGAAGGAATTGAGCACTGGCAGCAGGAAATGTGCTAGTAAATATAAAATATTGTGTACATTTCTTCTCTTATTTCTTCCCTTTGTTTAAAAGATATATTACTGCTGAAGGAAAAAATATGTATGTATTTATAACATACTTCGATGTGATATATATGACAGAATTAGTATGACAGAAAGGAGGATAGAGTTAAAGGGGTACAGACTACATTGGAAGTTAGTATTAGCTTGAAGTAGACTGTGATAAACATGCATATTATATATTTCTAGAATTAGTCCCTGTGGCAGTTACATAATCTGGTGTCAATTTGGGACTTGAGAGGATTAAGTGTGAAGGGGTAGGATCTAGTCTGTCAATCGTGCCATGGCCAATGAGGCCTGTGTGTGGACATGGCCTTCTCCTGAGAATTCTGGGAACTCCTATAATTCCTCCTGGGAGGTGGAAAAGTCTTTCGCTCTCTCTTTCTCTCGGTTGACTCCCTTGAAGACTCTCTACTGACAATGCTCACTCCCTGTGAGATTTCCCTGTGGAGAAAATACATGGAGTGAGCCTGATGGAGCTAGAGTTCTTAAGCTGGAGAAGCCACATGGAAAGCCCTGCCAGTGCTAAGATGCTTATAATACCACTGGACCTATAAGACTTCCAACCCACTGGTCTGTGATCTTCCTGCATTTGGTGTCATTGCATATATTTTGTGTAACTGAAGAGGACTTTATAGATTGGTATCAGACATGGGCTAATATCGGACTTATGGACTTGATGTGTACTGGGCTGGGATGCTTTTTCGATGTTCAATTGCTCTTGTATATAAACCTCTTTCTTATATACATGGGTGTCTATGGATTTGTTTCTCTAGTCTACCCAGAATAACTAAGTCCCTACAATTTTTAAAAAACATTTTATTAGGGGCTCATACAACTCTCATCACAATCCATCCATACATCAATTGTGTAAAGCACATCTGTACATTCTTTGCCCTAATCATTTTCAAAGCATTTGCTCGCCACTTAAGCCCTTTGCATCAGGTCCTCTTTTTTTCCTCCCTCCCCCCTCCCTCATGAGCCCTTGATAATTTATAAATCATTATTTTGTCATATCTTGCCCTGTCCGACGTCTCCCTTCACCCACTTTTCTGTTGTCTGTCCCCCAGGGAGGAGGTCATTCATAGATCCTTGTAATCAGTTCCCTCTTTCCAAGCCCTCTACCCTCCCAGTATTGCCACTCACACCCCTGGTCCTGAAGGTATCATCGCCCTGGATTCCCTGTGCCTCCAGCTCCTATCTGCACCAGTGTACAACCTCTGCTCTATCCAGACTTGCAAGGTAGACTTCAGATCATGATAGCTGGAGGTGAGGGGGAGGAAGCATTTAGGAACTGGAGGAAAGCTGTATTCTTCATCGGTGCTACATCGCACCCTGACTCATCTCCTCCCCTAGACCCCTTTGCAAGGGGATCTCCAGTGGCCGACAAATGGGCTTTGGGTCTCCACTCTGCACTTCCCCCTTCATTTTCTCTGGTTAGATTTTTTTTGTTCTGATGATGCCTGATACCTGATCCCTTCGACACCTCGTGATTGCATGGGCTGGTGTGCTTCTTCCATGTGAGCTTTGTTGCTTCTGAGCTAGATGGCCACTTGTTTACCTTCAAGCCTTTAAGACCCAGACACTATCTCTTTTGATAGCCAGGCACCATCAGCTTTCTTCACCACATTGGCTTATTCACCAGCTTTGTCTCCAGTGGTTGTGTCGGGAAGGTGAGCCTCATGGAATGGCAATTTAATAGAAGAAAATATTCTTGCATTGGGGGAGTACTTGAGTGGAGGCCCAATGTCCTTCTACCACCTTAATACGAAACCTATAAATACAGTCACATAGATCTATTTCCCCAGCCTCATATATAAATATATTGCATATGTACATATTTTTATCTAGACCTCTATAAATGCCCTTTGCCTCCCAGCTCTTTCCTCAATTTCCCTTGACTTTCCTCCTGTCCCACTATCATGCTCTGTCTCCACCTGGGTTTCAGCTATACCTCTTAGTTACATTACCCTTGATCATGCCCTACCAGGCCTCCCACACCCACCTCACCACCAATTTGGATCACTTGTTATTCCCTTGTCCCTGAGTTTGTTAACACCATTCCCTTTCCCCACACCTCCCCCTGTCCCATGTCCCCCCGGAACTGTCAGTTCCATTGGTTTTCCTCCAGTGTCCTTGAAAACTGGCATAATATCACTCAGAGTAGAATATAAAATATAAAACTAGTTTTAATGGTTTTAAAATATACTTCAAATCAGTATTCTAGTTCTCTCAGAAGTGGAGAAGAAAAGATATTATCAGTAACAAACAAGAAAAGGGATGAAGAAGAACGTTACCTATACAAAGAGGACAAGGCAAGAGGTTGAGGGTGAGCATGGTAAAACTGGTAGTGATAGAATCCAGGGCAGATAAACCCCTCAGGACCAATGAGTAGTGATGCCATGAGGGGAGGGGGAAGGTGGGGGGAGTAAGGGGACACTGATCACAGTGATCAACATAAACCCCACCCCACCCCCGGGGAGACAAACAACAGAAATTTGGGTAAAGGGAGATAGCGAACTGTGTAAAATATGGAAATAAAATAATGTATAAATTATCAAGGGCTCACGAGGGGAAGGGAGGGAGGGAGGGGAAAAAGAAGAGCTAATAACCAAGGGCTCAAGTAGAAAGAAAATGTTTTGGAAATGCTAATGGCAGCATATATACAAATATTCTTGATACAATCGATGTATGGTTTGTTATAAGAGCTGTAAGAGCCCCAATGAGTCATTAAAATTTAAAAAAAATTTTAAATGGTAGCGATGGAGGAAGGTGACTGTACAAAGAAACTCTAAAAGCTTAGTGGGCACTAGAGATATTTGAAAATGGTTATCATTCCTGGACATGAGGAATCCCATGAGCCACTAAAATATATGTATTTCTGTTTTCCTGGACTAATCCAAACCAAAAATAAAACACTGCCATCATATCTATTCCAACTCATAGCGACCCTACAGGTCAGAGGAGAACTGTACCTGTGGGTTTCCCAGACTGTAATTTTCATGGGAGTAGACGCTTCATCTTCTTCCCTTGGAGCAGCTGGCAATTTCAAACTGCTGACCTTGTGCTTAGCAGTTTAGCGTGAAACCCGCTATGCCACCAAAACCTCTCTGGACAGATTATAGACCACTTTTATCAAATTGCCTGTGTCCCACAAACTGAAGAACTAATATTCTAAAGTGTTAATAAATGACTTGTTAAATCCCATTCACATGGACTGTGTATTTCAAAGCATCCTTATTTCATTATTGCCTTTGTAATAATGTACTGACTGAATTTATACTTCTTTAATTCACCTTTATTCTTATTTCCAAGTCTGAGATAATGATGGTAGGAAGGTGTGGAGTCAGGAGAATATTCCCTGAGTTTTTATTGTAGAAAGGAGCATGAACTGCAAACTTCTTTCGCCTGTAACGAGGTACATTAAAGAAATTTGCTCTTACTTTTCATAAGAAAAAATCTGAACCTATTAATTCATGTTTTTTTTAAAGCATTCTTAGAAAATTCTGATAGTTAGTTTGAAAAATTACTACTTGGACTTAACAGTGAAGTTCTGAGGTCAGAGCAATTTTGTAATCATCTCTGTATTTATTCCTAGCATGCAAAGCAGTGCCTGGAAATCAGGATATTTTTAATAAACAAGTTCTTGATTAAATGAGTAAGTCTTCTTTTCACAATTTGAATAAAACAAATCCAAGCCTAACCAAACCCATGGCCACGGTCCATTATGACTCAATAAGCCCCTAAGAGGAAGAACTTTTATGGAAGTCTCATTTCTCTCCTTAGGGGTAGGTGATGAATTCAAACAACTGGACTTACAGTTACCAGCCCAATGATTCATCTGCTACACCAGTGTTCCAAAAAGAAAATACGGCATGTCAAATTAGTATATATATTACATGTAGTTAATATACATATAAGCAAATGTTTATACCCCTTACACAATAAGCTGCTAATCATGCTAGATAATCTGCCTGCTTATTATCTTTTTTGTTGATACTCTTTCTGTCTTTACTGTTCAGAGTAAAAGTAACATCTCATTTACACCATTTTCCAAGGCAGACTAGTCTTATTGTCCGTTCAACCAACACCTTATGGGCTATGGTCAAATATGAAATAGAATGCACACATACTGTCAGAATTGTATCTAGTCAGAATCAACTTGATGACACTGAGTTTGTTTCTTTGTTTTGAGGTACTATTGAACAAAAATGCACATTTTGAATCAGATAATCATATGTTCTCTTATGCTGGGAATGACAAAGTCAAGAGGAATGGCACTGCCGTGCCTTCAGCATCACAAGGGACATTTCAAGATCTATTATAAAGTGCAATGTTGCCCATGGCAAGATAATATCCACACCATTGAAAGTATTTCCCAAGGTATACACTATCACCTGGGTGATACTAGAACAATCCAGAGGGGCTGCAAAAGCAGCTATCTGTTATCCTGCATTATGGGCTGTGGTACAAAAGTTTTCATTGCCAGGGGAGCCTGGAGTAATATTTTTCTGAAAAGGCAGTGATGGGCCAACTGAGTTCATGTCATCTGCATATCACAGGTTGCTTGTTAGTACGAATTCCTCCAATCCTGATGCCACATTCTTCTTCATATGAGCCATGTTCTCTAGTTGATTTGCTCAGCATATAGACTGAATAAGTATGGAAAGAGGATATAACTGTCACACACCTTTCCTGATTTTAAACCAAGCAGTATGCCATTGCTCTGTTCAAACAACTGCCTCCTGATCCATGGACAAGTTCTGCACGAGCACAATGAAGTGTTCTGGAATTCCCATTCTTCTCAAGGTTCTCTATAGTTTGTTAAAATCCACGCAGGCGAATGCCTGACATAGTCAGTGAAATACAAGTAAACATTCTCGGGTTTCAGCCAAGATCCATCTGACTAGAAATAATATCCTTTATCCCACATTCTTTTCTGACTGAGCCTGAACCTCTGGTAGCCATTGATGTTCAGCTGCAATCATTGTTAGATTATCTTCAACAAGATTAACTTGCACGTGATACCAATGATACTGTTCTATGATCTGAGTGTCTGTTGGGTCATCTTTCCTCAGAATGGGTAAAAATATGGATTTCTTTTAGTCATTTGGCCAAGTAGCTGTCTTCCAAATTTCCTGGTATAGATGAGTGAGTGCTTCCAGTATATCAGCTTGTTGAAAGATTCCAATTCGTATTCCAACAATTCCTGGAACATTGGTTTTGGCTAATATATTCAGTACAACTTGAACCTTTTCCTTCAGCACCATTAGTTTTTGTCCCTAAGCTATCAACTGAAGTGTTAACTAGTTCTTTTGGGTACAGTGACTGTCTGTATTCTTTCCATCTTATTTTGATGCTTACTGTATCAGTCAATATTTTGCTTATAGAATCTTCAAGAATGCAATCCAAGATGATTTTTTCTTGAATTCTTTCCATTTAAGATATGCCAAGTACTTTGGGACGAGGACGTGGCACCACACAAGTTTCATCTGGAAAACATTCATAAAGGCCAACAAACAGACCTTGAACTACTAGCAATTTTTTTTTGCTATCTTTTTGTTTTATCTTTTTTTTAACCTTGTATATTTTGTATGTTAGCGGCTTTTCTGATTATCAGCGTGTCGGTGTTGCTGCTGTCAAAGCCATGTTCATATGTGCCACTTGGGCTCTGTCAAAGTCATCTGCATTTGTATGTACATATTACTATATCAGCAGGTCCACCTAGACAAGACAGGCTGGACAAACAATGAGAGAAGAAAATAACGGGACCAACGGTCCTGGAGGGACATGGGAGCGTGGGAGGTAGGGGAAGGGAGGAGGTGTCGGCCAACACAGGGACAAGGGAACAGCGAGTGGTTCAAAACCAGAGGAGGTAGGGGAGGGGAGGACTGGTAGGGAGTGACCTAGGGCAAGGTAACTGAGAGGAATTACTGAAACCAGAATGAAGGCTGAACATGGTAGTGGGTCAGGAGGAAAGCGAAAGGAAATAGAGGAAAGGAGTAGGGGGCAAAGTGCATACAGAGAAGCCTAAATAAAGACATGTACATATGTAAATATATTTATGATTATGGGGAAATAGACTTATGTGCATATATTTATAGGCTCAGTAGTAGGGTAGCAGATGGACACTGGGTCTCCTCACACATACTCCCCCAATACAGTAGCACCTCGCCCTGCTAAACGGTCATTGCAAGATACCCACCTACCTGACATGATCACTGACGACAGACGTGTGTGTAAGCAAACGTGGTGAAGAAAGCTGATGGTGCCCAGCTATCAAAAAGATATAGCGTCTGGGGTCTTAAAGGCTTGAAGGCAAACAAGCGACCCATCTAGCTCAGAAGCAACAAAGCCCACAGAGAAGCACACAGCCTAAGTGAATACAAGGTGTTGAATGGACCATGTAGCAGACACCAAGGAACAAAAACAATCATTGGGTGATCACCTTCCTCACATAAACACTGAAGACAAAGGTGTGCATAAGCAAGTGTGGTGAAGAAGGCTGATGGTGACCGGCTACTGAGAGATATAGCGTCTGGGGACTTACAGGCTTGAAAGCAAACAAGCGGCCATCTAGCCCAGAAGCAACAAAGCCCACACGGAAGCAGCACACCAACATGGGTGATTATGAAGGGCAGAGGAGACCAGGTCTCAAACAAAGGCGCGGGGGTGGTGGTGGTGGGGGGAATCACGTCACCGTGAATGAGGGGGAGTGCGTGATGGGGACCCAATGCCCATCTGTAGACAGCTGGACATCCCTTGCAGAGGGGTCGTGGGGAGGAGATGAGTCACTCAGGGTTCAGTGTAGCAACAATGAAACTCAAAACCTTCCTCTAGTTCCTGAACGCTTCCTTCCCTCCCAATTATCATGACCCCAATTCTACCTTGCGAACCTGGTTATACCAGAGGATATACAGCGGTGCAGTAGGGATCTGGAAACACAGGGAATCTAGGACGGATGAACCCCTCAACACCAGCGGTGGGAGTGGCGACACCAGGAGGGAAGGGGGTGTAGAAAGGGAGAACCTATCTTGGAGATCTATGTGTAACCTCCTCTCTGGGAGATGGGCAATGGGAAGGTGAGTGAGGGGAGACGCCGGGCAGTGTAAGATAAGATAAAATAATTATTTATTAGCTAATAAGGGACCAGGGAGAAGGAGGGACAAAGGAGGGAAGGGGAGGGGAAAAAAGGAAACTGAGCTGATTCCAGGAACCCAAGTGGAAGGCGAATTTTGAGAAGACGAGTGCAACGAATGTATAAGGGTGCTTTGCTCAATTGATGTATGTATGGATTGTGATAAGAGTTGTATGAACCCCAATAAAAAGATTTATTAATTAAAAAAAGAAAGGATGATGTTGTTCCCTAATAAAATAACTTTCCATTGGGAAAAAAAAGATATGCCAAGTATATCCTTCCCTTTTACTTTTCTAATCTAGGTCTTTGCCTATTTTGTTGTAACCTTTGGCTCTGCTTTCTTCAGCTGCCCTTTGGCTCTGTTTCCTTGAGCTGAAACTTATATTCAGTTCTTTGACTTCATTATGTCTTCCATTTGCTTTAGCTAATCTGCAATTAAAAGCAAGTTTCAGAGTTTCTTCTGACATCCACTTTGATCTTTCTTTTCTTTCCTCTGTAATAACTTTTTTATTTCTTCATGAATGTTCCTTTTCTTTTTACATTTTTATTGGCACCTAATCCACATATCATACAATTCAATAGTTGAAACATTCAATCATATCAAGAAGTACAACCATTACCAGTCAATTTTAGTACAGATCTCCCTCACCCCAGACCACCCACATTAAATCACCTTTAAAAAATGAGTTGTATAATCACAATCAGTTCCTGTGCTGCCTCCCTTCTGCTGTCTTCATTGTTTACCCCCCAAAGCCCCTCACCCCCCCTATCTCCCACTCCACACCTCTATAAACCCTTGCCTCTGTAGTCATCTTTATGCAACCACTTCTGTGCTTCACAAACTGGGAAACCCAATACAAGTGATAAACAACAAAATTGAAATAAAGTGTCAAGGATAAAATAACAATCACATAAAGATAAAAATAATGAGTATGAAAGAAAAGACCGCCCTCAGTATTTAAAAAGCCAGGGAAGACATTTTTGTAATGGAACACACACAAGATATTTGAACCTAGAACAAATTCAAGTTGGGTCACTAGGAAGGTCAGATGACTACATATCAAGCTTGATCCAGCAGGATCCAAGATTACAATGATCTCTCCCTGGCAGTAAGGCTGTTCAATACCCTTGCCTGTGGCTAGTGAGGGTTTGCCATAGGCTTAGTCTAACTAGTTCCTCTGCAGAGGGGTTTGGGGCTCCCACTGTCCTCTATAGCCTCCCACCAACTGGGTGCTCATAATTTTAGCTTGAATGATGATGCTCTTGGTGTCCTCACACGGCTCATGAGATCTTCTGTCATTTGTATTCAATGCCTCAAGTCTGTTCTTAAGATGTCCTCAAAATTCATATAGGATGGACTCAGGTCATGGTTGGTTCTTGAGGACTTGTTTTAATTTTCTTCAGCTTTAACCTGAACTTACATAGGGGTAACTGATGGTTTGTTCTACGGTCAGCCCCTGGCCTGGTTTTACCTGCTGATATTGAGCTTCTGCAGCCTCTCTTCCCACAGATGTAGCCAATCTTATTTCTGCCTGTTCTATCTGGAGAGGTCCATGTGTATAGTCACCTTTTGTGTTAATAAAGCATATTTGCTATGAATAAATCGTTGGTCTTGCAGTGCTATCACATAATTTCCAACTCCATATTTCCCAACTACTCTTCCTTTTTCCATTTCGAACTTTGGCAGTCCAATCGTCAATAATTATTAATACATCACGATTGCATGTTTAATCGATTTCCATTTGAAGTCATTGGTAGAATTCAATTTTTTCACACTAGCTTTTGTGGTTGGTGTATAAATTTGAATAATCCAACAAGTTACTTGCTGGATGTCCTTGAAGGAGGAAAGATACAACCCTACCACAGACAGCAGTGCACTTCATGATGGATTTTGCAATGTCCTTTTTGACCCTGAATGCCACACCATTCCTCTTGATTGTGTTATCCCCGGCACAGCAAATCACATGATTTTCTGATTCAAAATGGCCAATATCTGTCCATTTCAGCTCACTAACGCCCAGGATTTCGATCTTTGCACATTCTGTTTCCTTTTTCACTACTTCCAATTTCCCTAGATTGCCCATACTCTGCACAATCCAGGTTTGGATCTTTAGCAGATTTTTGCAACTGTTTCTCCTGACCTTGTGTTGAGTCTCATCAGCAAAGGAGTGTCTCGAAGGAGGCTCCACTCCCACAGCCTTTACCCAACTCATTTCACGGCAAGAACTCACTTCTGCAGTCACAATTCTAGTTCCCTTGGATCTGAGGGGCCCATCTGACACTAACTTCCACAACGTTCTCTTTCCATTCCTCAGACCTTCAGTATCTGACAATGTTTTCAAGCTATAATTAAGGTTTTGTGGCTTCTTCTACGGAAATGGGGAGCCAAGGCCCTCTTTGTGGTCCGTTCTGCTGCAACAATGGCTTAAGCACAGGGACAATTGTGAGGATTGTGATCCCTTCTACTGTGCACAGCTATGGGTCAGAACTGACTGGATGGCCTCTAACAGCAAATGCTACCAAAGTGCATTTCATTTGTAAAGTCACTGCATCATACAACTCATTCTACATACCATTTGCAATCGTTATCCACAATCCTGGAATAGCAGTAATAACCAAGTACGAGTGGCTACATAAACAAGAGGGCTAAATGGGCAGGAGCATCAGGAGAATGGAGCTCTAAGGGCTTGGCAGAGCGGCTTTTCCATGGGTATTTACAGACATACCCGTAAGGATGGAGCGCCTAGAGGCTCAGAGACAACAAAGTC
The DNA here is from genome assembly GCF_050624435.1 of Tenrec ecaudatus. Taxonomy (NCBI): domain Eukaryota; kingdom Metazoa; phylum Chordata; class Mammalia; order Afrosoricida; family Tenrecidae; genus Tenrec; species Tenrec ecaudatus. The sequence continues at coordinate 156,555,364 of NC_134533.1, read as the reverse complement.
AATTGGCCTAACATAGTCCACCAAGAAAATGCCCTGTAACCTCTTTGGTGAGTGGTGACAAGTGTTTTCCAAGCAACCATCTAATGTGTAACTATTGGCTCCTCCCCTTTCAGAGGAAAGAAGAATGATGAAACTTGAAAAGACTCAGGGAAACAATTAGTCAACGGACTGTTTGACCACAGTAAGAGCCCCCACAGCCCAGAGACCAGAATGAAGTATTATTCCCAAGCTACCACTGCCCACCTCTCTGAAAGGGATCACATTAAAAGGCCTTGGATAAAGTGGGAGGAAAATGCAAAATCATTAAAAATGACAACCACAACAAACAAAAACAGGCTTGCTGGTTGGACAGAGGCTGATGAAGCCCCAGGACTACGGTCAGTAACCCCTCAGGCCTGGAAATGAACTCACTCTCATGGCTCAATTATCAGGCAAATAACAGACCAGTTTGTAAGGTGAACAGCAACGCTAAGGGGGTCTGCAAGCAAGCACTCAGGGTCACGGGCAGCCTGTGCCCAAGGACAACACTGGGAAAGCAGGAAGAGTTAGGAGGAGGATCGGAGGCTGGAAACAAAGTAGAAATGGGATGAGTGAGGTTACGCTGTAGGGATTATAATAGATGACAAGAAACCAAATTTGAAGTGTTGTTGAATGTAAAATTGGTTTGCTCTGTAAAACCTTCCCCCAAGTCACAGTGCAGAATGTTTTAAAATCGTAAATGTTAATAATCATGCAACAACAATGAAAAGAAACTGTGCATTGTTATGTGAACACAGTCATGATTGGAAAAGGAATTACATACAGGGGAACTGTACAGTCTTGACTGGAAATACATAAAAAACACTGTATACAGGGGGTTAAAGTCATGATTTGGAACTATCACAAGAAGCAGGTGTTTCGGTCCTCCAGATATTCTACTCAGCAGCACAGTCTGAGCATAGCTATGCTAGCTGGACTGGCCAAACTTGGAGTGGTTCATGAGAAATCTAGAGGAGGTCTGGACACACAGGCCAGTCCCCAGAGAGGAGCGCCTCAGCTCAGGCAGACTGCACAGACTGCTGCGCTGTCAGATGGGTCATTTCCTAGTTCAGAGTGTGTGGCTGCCACTCCAGTACTCTCTGATCCAGCTCCTTCCCCCAGCTCCTCCTTCCACCTCAGGTCCTATTTTTAGGCTCTAGGTAAATATCAGCCCTGGTGACATAGTGGTTATGCATTGGGTTGTGATCGGCAAGGTTCACTCTTCGAAACCACCAGCCACTCCATGGGAGAAGAGACCAGGCTTTCTACGCCTGTAAAGAGTGACAGTCTCAGAAACTCACAGGGGCAGTTCTACAGTGACCTATAGGGTTGCTATGAGTCAGCAACCACTCCATGCAGTGAAGTTTTTTGAGTGGGGATAATAGTGGCGAAAAACTCAAAGTTACTTTCACCATAATCAGAAAAGGATTACACTCAGGGTACAAGGCACTCCTGCTTGCACTACCCCTTCCCAGAACAGGGTGCAGGGTTAAAAGGGAGAAAACTCTTCCCGAGGTCTGTCAACAGCTCATGCAGGGACAATGGGTCTCATGGTCTGGCCTGACACAGAAATGCCTTGCCCGTGCTGAAGTGCTCAGTGGGATCAGCAGTAGTTTGGGGCAGAAGAGGGTGAAAAAAGAAGCAAACAAAAAACCAAAACCAGGATTATAAATAGTACACAAACTGCCCACCATTATATAAGTGGACTCCCAAATATTAAATATTTGAGTTCTGAAGTCAGGCCACCTCTGCTTTATACCTCAATTCTCTATGACATATGGTATTAATGCAGGGTTTTATTGTACCAACCTCACAGAATTGTGAAAATTAAATGAACGTGTGTGCATATGTGCCTGTAAATCTCCATACATCCACCTAAGATGGTTTGATTTCTGCCGATTTAAGTAGAATGTTATACAGATTTGTTTAACATGTAAAAATATTGCTACAGAACATTAAGTGTTAAAAAAAAACCCAAACCAAACCAGTTGCTATCTAATGAATTCTAACTCATGGCTCCCCAGTGGGTCAACACAGGACTGTGCTCCATAGATTTTCCATATCAGATGCTTGGAAGTGGATATCCAGGTCTTTCTTCTGAAGTATCTCCGAATGGACTCGAACTTTCAACCTTGCTTACAATTGAGTACATAACTGCTTCTTACCACCCATGGATTTAAAGAAATTAAAAACACCAATGGAAAACAAGCATTTATCTCATATTCTGACAATGGGTACAAGTTACCCAGGCAGTAGGTTCCCACTGGAAGACAAAGGCCTATGTCAGTGGTTCTCCACCTTCCTAATGCAGCAACTCTTTCATACAGAACATCATGTTGTGGGGACCCCCCAACCATCAAATTATTTCCGTTGCTACTTCATAACTGTAATTGGCTACGGTTTTGAATTGGGCCACCCCTGTGTGGTCATTCAACCACCAAAGGGGTCGGGACCCACAAGTTGAGAACTCCTGCCATCTGGCTTATGTTTGTGCTTTCTTATCTCTTTGGAGTTCCAGGAAAACTTTACAAGCATTTGGAAATGAATGCTATTTAAATCAGAAAGTATCCCCACTTGTTTTTAAAGGGGGAGAGATTAAAAGAGTAAATGTTCTTTTTTCTATTGGGTTAGATGGTCTTTCTATATTGTATAAGATTGTCTTTAGGTGCCATCAAGCCAGTTCTGGCTCATGTGGACCCTGTGTGTACAACAGAACAAAGCACTGTGTGTGTGGTCCTGCACTATCCTCCTGATCTTTCCTGTGGTTGACCCCATTGTTATAGTCACTTTGTCAACCAATCTCGGAGAGTCAACTCCCTCTACTGTACCAACCTCTACTCTCCCAGCATCATGTCCCACCTGATAACATGACCAAAGTCCTTGAAATGATGTCTTACCATTCTCATTTCTAAGGAACATCCAACTGCACTCTTTCCAAGACAGATTTGTTTGCTCTTCTGGAAGTTTGTGTAATGTTCAATATTCTTCACCAACACCATCATTCAGATGCGTCAAGTCTTCTCTAGTATTCCTTACTCATTGTCCAAGTTTCCAGTCCGTACCAGGCAACTGAAAATACCATGGCTTGGGTCTGGGGATTAGTTCTCAAAGTGACATCTTTGCTTTTTGACACTTAAATAGGTCTTGTGCTGTTGATTCACCTAATGTTTGATTTCTCTGCTGCTGCTTCCATGAGCATTGAATGTAAATCAATTAATAATAGACATCTAATGTCTCTAGGAATGAACTTAGCTGTCTATAAACTCACATACTGGTGGTACATCCTTTCTGTTATGATCTAGACACAGTATTGCTCTCCTTTGCTGTCATATCTGACTGACATAATCTGCTTTTGCCAAACATGTGGTGGTTGCCTGTTTGGTTTTCCTTGTGTGCATTTACGAGAGCGTCTCATAGGAGCACTGTGTGCAATTCTCAAAGAGTGTAGATACGATTTGGATAACTGCCAATAGATGGCACTGTTCTCACTAGGTAGCAAAGACCTTATAAAGGTCTCATTACAGACACAAATTATTAAGACTAAAATATCTACTCAAATCAATCAGTCTGAACATTCATGTCAGGGGAATATTTTAAAAACATATTTAACATTAAAGTATGTGTGTATAAACACACCTAATAGTTATAAAATATGAAGACCAACTTAAAGCCAATCATTTCGTTGTTCAGGTGGAAACCCTGATTAAGTACCTACCAGCCCTAGGCACTGGGGATATGAATGTGAGAAAGGTATTTCCTGAAAACACAATTATAAAATAAGTATGGGACTCATTCTGAGGGTGATAGATCAGTAAATGATTTTTATGGGTTGATCCCTTAAACAGGTAACAAAGGACGTATGATGGTATGGTGGGATAGTTGCTCACACATTCTATTGTAAACAAAGGCAAAAACAACAAGGATAAGAGGTGAGATACAGTGTAGTCCATATCAAGTGGAAAGTATGAATCAGAATGTGACACGCTAATAACCTGGAAGAGGTATGAAGTACTCAGAACATCTGCCAATAGGGTAATTGGGCTTCATTAGTGTGTGTGTTTTTAATAGGTGTCTCCCCTATCAATTAGATTATACTTCATGGAGCGGATGTTATCTCCTGTGCTCTGGTTCACTAATCCATAATAACTTTCTTGTTTCACAAATAGTTCCAGCTCAACAACAATTTAATGAACAAATATTTCTGAAATTTTGAGATCGGTGAACACTCCTCTTTGTTGATTACTGTTCATCAGGTTCAAAAGCAACTTGAGGCTGAATTTCCGAAAATCCAAACAAGACGCTGCCTGCTCCTTGAATACACACTCTTAATTCAGTGTCCAGGGCAGGAAAAGTCCTTGCCAGCGGTCAAGTTGGAAGCTATTTCCAGTGAAGTTGGCACTCTGTTCATTCTAGCATTCTCTCTGCTACAACTAAAAAAATGACAGTCCAGGAAAGCAAGGCATTCCCTCCTTCAGGTTCAGAAGCTCTCTTCCATGTCTCCTTGCTTCCCATTGTTTCTTTGTGTGTTAACTTATCCATTTGATTTATCTTCCCTTCTTGAGGCTACCTAAGAAGTCAGAGTGGTTGATCAAGTCTCTTAGAGGCAAACTTACTCAACTTTCAAGTTTCAAAGTATTTCTTATATTTGTGAAAACACCCCTAGAACTTTCTAATGATCCCCTCTATGTCAGCTTCCATGGAATTTGAGTCCTGGGGGAGGGGGTGGGGATGGAGGGCACTGAACACAGACACAAGGAAACAACCGCAATGAGCTTGTACAACCATTTTGGAAAGCAATACGGACGGTGACACCTCAAATAATTAGGAAAAGCAATACCTCTGCTAGGTATCTACTCTATAAAGCAGTAAGAGTCATGGTGCAAACAGACAAATGCGCAAATATGTTCATAATAGCAAGAAGTTGTTAAGAGCCAGAATGCCCATCAGGAGAAGAATGGGTGAAGGAATCCTGGTACATACACACCACGGAATACTTTGCTTCACTACAAC